>NC_092817.1:69933626-70233626 GCF_023375885.2 Dermacentor andersoni
AACGTCAGTGACGGCGTTTGCTTGCCGACGGTGCAGGGCGCGCTGCAAAACAGACGGTTGTGGAGTAGCCTCGACGTGCGAGTGCATCGGCCGTCCACGTATACGATACGAGAAATTGTTCTGGAACGTTCGCGCGCCCGCAGCGGTAAATAAAAACAAAACGTGACTCATACCCGGTAACCTTGAATGAAAGGGCGTTCGCTCGATCTAGTAAAAAAAAAGCGCATATGCTGGCGGCGACGTAGCAGTGCACACGGTTTCAGTTGCGTACGTGAAGGCGATCGGGAATTCACCTTGTGTTGCGACCTCGTCCGCTGAGTTGCGCTTGCAAGGCGTGCGCTGTCTGAGGTGGCTAGATAAAAAGAAAAGAAAGTACCAAATGGAGGCAGTCTCTGGCGCTCGAGGCTTCTCAAACTGACGTCGATGGCTGGGTGACTCACGCGTGCAGGGCTCGTACTTTCACGTGCGTAAAACAATCACTGCAATGCTTTAGAGCGTTCCCGATGTTCGATTTCTGCCTCATGGAATAGGGGATGATTACTAAACGTTTGCACGTTGCTCGCAGCTTTAATGTTCTTGCAATGAGGCCCCCGATTGCGTCATTATATTGGAGTACGTGAAGACACGTGGCTTGCTTTCGATATGCGCGTTTGTTGTCTAAAGGCGAAGTTGTTTTCTTCGTAGTTCTCTTGTAATTTGTTATGAATAGACGAAGTAGGAGGCCATGATGTCGTACGCTACTGAGCATAATCAAAGTCCACAAATCCACACAAACAAAGATGAGTTTACTTAAGGTCTACCATTTAGTAGTAGCATAAGGCTTATGTGTCACAGTGGCACATGACCCACTCGTAGAATTGGCCAGGCACCGAATAGCACAAATATAAGAAATCAAGAATGTACTTTAACGTAAAAGAAATTAAATCTCTCTCTCTCTCTCTCTCTCTCTCTATATATATATATATATATATATATATGTATATATATATATATATATATATATATATATATATATATATATATATATATATATATATATATATATATATATATATATATATATATAGGTTCGTTAATATGCAGAGAACAAAGCATTTGGAAAGTGTATAAAATAATGCGTCAGTGATTCAGTGATTAAATATAGTCGAACACAGGTGTTCTTGTTGGCGGACGCTGACCTGTCTTCCTCCACGACAAAAAAAGAAAGAAGCAAGGAAAGAAAGAGAGAAAGAAAGGGCTGATTGGGAACATTAAACAGGCTCTTATTTTGATCCTGACGTAAAAAAACAGGTTAGGGTAAGTTTCCACTGCGATATTAAGTCGCTACTATTGTGCACCTGCCATGGTGGCTTAGCGGCTATTGTGTTGCGCTGCTAAGCACGAGCTAGGTCGCGGTATCGAATCCCGACCGCAGCGGCCGCATTTCGGTGGGGACAAAATGCAAGAACACCCATGTCCCGTGCATTGTGGGCACGTTAAAGATCCCCAGGTGGTCAAAATTAATCCAGAGTCCTACACTAGGGCGTGCCTCATAAACAAATCGTGGTTTTTGGCATGTAAAACCCCCCAGTATTCAATTCGTTACTATTGTCTCTTTATTCAGCCTGTTCTGAGTCATTTCAAACTGAGCAATAAATAGCTGAAGGGCATGGAAGATAACTGCATTGCATTTTAATAGCATTCGAAAGGGCTTCATTGCGCTCAGGAAAATCCCTGTCGAAAATGAAACAAAGCCGAAACACGTTTGACGTGGCAGTGCAGGCTGGAGAGAGCGCGCATGTAAAATGTAAACAATCATCTTGCTTTTGCAAGTGGCAAGTAAACGAAGACTTGTTGTTTCTCGCCTCTCACCCTGACGTCTCCAGAAGCTTCCATCCGTTCCTCGTAACCAAACAATCGCAAAAGTCAATTCGAGTGCACAGCTGCGAGCGAAGCAGTGTAGCGGCAGGGCAGTAAAACGTGTCTCGGCAAGTTGCCGGAACACGTGAGTCGCACACAGCCCAGTGTTTAGAGTTGCGGAGCACCTCTCGCCTGTCTGCTGGGGAAAAAAAAGAGAGAAAAAAAAAAAACTGCCCGTAGCATGGTAAAAGCCCAAGCACTGATGTGAGCGCTCGAAACTCCCAGCGTTCAGAACTGGCGTGGCTTCGCTTGAGGAAGCCTTGTCTGATGGCCAAGGCCGAATGCGAGAGCGTGGCACGCTCCCCCAGCCTGTGCCCAACGTTGTTGACTAGCACGCTCGATATGAAAGTGCATATGCTATAAAAAACGAACGTTTCGTGGCGGTTGCTGCGCACTCGGCTTGAATGATTTGCTCTGTGTGAAGTGACATTTTTGCACGAAGCGCACGCACAGCTGCATGCACATTTTTGACACAGGCACGCGATTTCCAAGGTCTGCATTGTCCGATGTAGTGGTGTCTGTATGTTCGTTCTAAAGCAATTCACGTATTTCTTGTGTGACTTCAAAACGTGTATTTACAGTCAGTCAATCGATCAATCAATCGATCAATCAATTTTGTTTTCTCTGAAATAGAGAGTGGAGACAGGACTAAAACCTCGCAAGCTTGGCAGAGGTCCTGCCCCCTTTTTCAAGTTGGCAGTACAGCAGACCAGCAAGAAAACATCATTTTTTCACACAAACAAACATTCGGAGGACAAGAGAATTGAAAACACTAGGCAAGAAACAGCGCTATTTATTGCAGTACAAAAGAAAATAGCAACACGCTATGGGAAAGAAAGAAACATTATAATTATAAATATGCCTGTAGTATGATCACAGGTAACTTGTTCAGAAAAGATTGTTTAATAACATTACAGATAAATTTTGATCTAACGAAGAAATTTACAGTCCCCGGCAAATACTCATAAAGTTAAATGTTGTCGTCAACCCGAATTAAAGAAATTAGCTTGTATTAAACTCGATTTAACGAGGCTTCTCCAGAGTAAGTGAGCAAAAAGCGGTGATTTCTTTCTAATGTTGAAGCAGACGGGTATTTCTTCGAGCATGCGCTCTAAAGCTATCGCGTTAAAACATCTAGGCACCCTAATCACGACCCTAGCTTTATTTTGACGAGGCTGCACGCCGCGCCCGTGCACGGAAGAACGGACTCAGCTGTCACTAGAGTTCTTGGCCTCTCGGACTCTTTACACGCGCAGGCGTCGGTAAAGAGTATTCGTAAAGAGATTTCAAAGGAGCGAAAACTCTCTTCTTCTGAACTTCCCGATTTAACAAAATAATTCGAGCATGGTCAGCCCTTCATTAAATGGAGTTTCAAATGTAGTTGAGTGCTCAAAAGGGTCAAATATTTCTTGGTTTAACTTATTTAATAACACTGGCAAAGTATAAGAGATATATTGTTCTGTGTAATAAGCTCTAGCTGTAAGAACTAGCCACATTTCTTTATGTATAATCTGCGAATTATGGGTGTTTTTTGAAAGTTCTGCCAGATGACCAATATAATTTTCATCACTTCGTGAAGAAGACTTGAAACTCATTAAAGTTCTGTAATTGTATACAGCAGAGACTGGTAAGATTTCATATGTTAAAAAAGAGGTCACGTGTTGGGAAACAGTAACGCAGGTCGGCAATGCATCTCAAAGCTCTTTTTGAAGAAGGTGCAACTTGGACAAATCAGTGATACCCTTAGCGACTCAAACGGTGCTGCAATATTGTACCATCTGAGATATTTATTATTATTATTATTATTATTATTATTATTATTATTATTATTATTATTATTATTATTATTATTATTATTATTATTATTATTATTATTATTATTATTATTATTATTATTATTATTATTATAGTATCGGACACTGTCGCGCTTTGCAGTCCGACCTGTCGTCATTCTCTGAATAGTGCCAAATAAACGAGCTTACTCTAAGTTCATCTCACACCAGAATTGTGTCATACTCGCGTAAAACACATAACATTGTCCTCCCTTATTCAGTTGATCATGCAGTGTTGGCCGGAGTTGTAGAAATAAACGATCTCGGTCTGCTTTTTGACCGTATGTCAAGCTTCTCCGCCCACGCTAAGCGCGTATATATCAACGTGATGTCCGTGCCCGCTTGGTCCCTTCTGCAGAATTACAAGACATTTTCGTACCCCACTTTTCCTTCCTCAGATTTTTCACATCCATGTATCTTCCGTTACTTGAATAAGCCTCAGTTGTGTAGAATGGCAAGAGCAAGTCAAACAGCATATTAGTCGAGTGTGTGGAGAAAGAACTCGTGACTTTATACAAAAAAACCTTCTCCTGACCCCGGAAGTTTCGATAATTATGCTACACTTCCGTCACTTAGCTGCTGACGCGGTCGTAATGACGCCCTCTTTTCATATAACGTGATTCGCGGCATGGTTACATGCAAGGAACCACTAAAGCTTCTATCTCACAGAGGCTTCCGAAGAAGACTACCAGGGGACATTCCAGGTTCCCTTCAATGACCCTTCCAGGTTCGTGCCTATTTCTGCAGCCACTCGTCGCTTCTCCACAGAATGCAAAGTCTTTACAGCTGTCATTTTCTCCGCCTTGATAGCTTTCAAAACGTGTTGTCTTCCTTTTTTCCACTTGTCGCGCTTTCTCTTGAGCAGTGATAGAAACACAAGAATTGTCAATCCATCCGTCGCAGTTGCCCATCGGCTGCGGCGCATTCTGATTGCAGCACAATTATGCGAAGCACACTCGTGGTATTTGGGTTTTCGTGCACTTTAACGGACTGTGGTTGGCCAGATTCAACTAATGAAGTATCAACACGGAAACGCCCATTACGCATCTTTATTATATCAATACCGCTGCTTTTGGAACGTAAAACCCACTCGAGTTATTAGTCGCTCCATCTTTATGGAGAGCACTCTGCGCACGAAAGCACTTCATTGTCCGCGGGAGTTATATTTATTCCTGCCTAGCGGTCGTGACTCTAATGTCAACGGCCCATGTGGCGGTGATAACTGGTGAGCTTGGCGAATCGTTATCAGCAACCTCGTACGCCGTGTTCGATAACGGCTCATTTGTCGTGTGCTAACGTTGCTTTCTGACCCTTCTCCTCGCGATTTCCTTATTGTCCTCTGTGCCCTCTATCTATACCCGTATTTGCTGGTCGGCCCGACGCGTAAGTGAGCGTAGTCGCGCCATTTGTTATCGTAGCGTGCACTTATTTTAATTATGCGCACTGATAATGAATGCACGGACGAAGAGGAAAGTAAACATGTTGCTAAGTGGGAAGTTTGTGGGGAGCAAGAAGTCGTAGGCCGCAGCACGCCTGCTAAACAAACGAGACGAGGTGCACCTCGTCCGAATTACAAAAAAAAAAAAATATTTTCCACATATCTGGCACAATACTGTTGAAATTCGATTTAATGAAGTGATGACCGTGCTCAAATTATTTCGTTAAATCGGGAAGTTCGTAAAACCGAGAAATTTTTGGGTCCTGCGAAATTTAAAATTGTAACGTAGCGACACGCAAAGGCTATCGCGGCATTATATTTGCCGCTAATCCAGCCATCTGTCGCATAAACCACGAAATAACGAAAGAATCACCGCCGCCCCTAGGCGGTGTTGAGTCGGCTGATCTGAGCATAGGCGGCGCGGCATGCAGCCTCTGCAAAATAAAGCTAGGGATGTGACCATGGCGCCTAGATGTTTGAACGCGACAGTTTTAGAGCGCACGCTCGAAGAAAAACCCGTCTGTGTCAAAATTAGAAAGAAATCACCACTTTTTCTCTCATTTATTTCAGGCAAAACTTCGTTAAATCGAGTGCGGTCAAATTTGTTTCGTTAAATCGGGTCGATGTTAACATTGAACCCTATGGGCACCTGCCGGGGAATGTAAATTTCTTCGTGAGATCGGGAACTTCGTAAAATCAGGTTTCGTTCGATCGAGTTTTAACTGTAAAGCATCCGTTATCAACGATTGTTTGTTTGTGGTGTGCACTTGGCCTTGTCTCACGGGCTTTAGTGCTATGTGGTGGAGAGGTTAACAAACCGACACGCCGCCGAACCCGATGCGCACGGTACGCTCAAGACCTCGGCCAAGCGTAAATTTGCTCGCAAATGCAATGGGTGTTCAGAGCCGGGTGACTACACGATTGTGGTATATCAGTCCTGGTGATCAGTAGGCCTGGGGCCTTAGTAGCCGCTATATAAGCGAACGAATACCATGGGAGTCTCAAAGACCAATGACTAAAATAATAAAAACAGTATTATATATTCCTATACAGATAAGAGGAACGAAAATAGCTGAATAACGGCATCTGCGTCCTTTAGATTCTCTATTTGTAAACGGAAGTAAAAACAAACGCACACGCGTGCGCGTTCGGAGGGGAGCGTTGTGTTTACTTACTTGCTTGCTTTTACAGAAGCCGCCGTTCCTGGAGTGAGGCGTTTCACAACACGGCAACGCAATGGCGTGCCGCCATGCAGTCTTGGCAAGCCTCGTTGCTTGTGGTAATTGCATGAGCGCACTGAGGGCGTTGCCACCGACTAAAGTGCCAAACAGCTGGCAAAGAACCAGCCTCTTGCAACATTTGTACCTCACGTGTCCTTTCTTTCTGCGCCCGCTAATTGACTGTTCCGCTACTCATAGTACACTGCCCGGCCGCCAACATAGCGCATTAGAGGAAGTGGACAGAAACGGATTGTGTTCTTGAACGCGACCATAGCGTATTGACGATGTGGTGTCGGCGTCAATGCTCATGCGCACGGCCCGAGGTGTTTCTATGTGGGACCTGTGGCATCTGCTAACTTTGGGCCCAATATTTCCAGTTATCTTTGTTCCAGTAACACCCTATCCTGGTGTCGTATCCGTTTAGTAGGATGTGTTCACCGTCCATGCTGTGCAGTGCATCCTGCTGTACTCTGTTCATCGCGCGCTTATGTCAGTGCTCTGGTATGGTTTGCGATAGCCAGGTACATTGTCTCTGTAGCTGTGGCAACAATAGGCAGTAAGCCGTTTCCTGAAACACTAATCCTGGGCCCGTGGATAAAACGCTTTGCGTGCAAAGGCAACTAGAAAGAATGTTTATTTTTTTTTATTTGCAGGGGATGGGGATTTTTCCTCGATCGGGATTTTTAAAATGTGCTACCTTGTTAATGTCTTCATTATTTATACATTTATCTTCTTCCCTTTACTCGCGCTTTCCTAATCCCACTGCTCAGTAGCTGCCGAAAACGCATTGATTTAGGAAGACCTCAAAGTCTTTTTAGATATGTAAGTATTACTCTCTCACGTTCTTTCTGTAATGCCCGTTATATCGTGCACACGTGATACAACACTTTATTCAATTTAAAATAAATCTGAAAGACTTATCTTAAAGGTACTGTTCCAGGGAGCACAGTGAGAAAAAATTAATAAACTCGTGTTGTTGATGGCGTCAGTACATATATTCACTTCGCCTCAACTTTCACCAGCGTCTTTACGAGGTCACCTATAGGGTTAACGCGGAGTACACACGCGCGCTTCAAGATAGGATATTCTACAATATATCACATCCATGTCATCAGTCAGGTAATCGAGAAACCTGCAGAGCGCTATTCTGCATAGGGTTCTCCATAAGGCTTTCATAGGTTATCCAAAGGCATTTGATTCAGTTGAGATGCCAGCAGTCATAGAGGCATTGCGAAATCAATGAGTACAGGTGGCATACATAAATATCTGGGGAATGTCTACAAAGATTCCACAGCTACCTTGGTTATCCATTACTATCCACCAGAAAATCAGAAAATTACCTATCAAGAAAGGGGTCACGCAAGGAGACATGATCTCTCCACTGCTATTCACTGCATGCTTGGAACAAGTACTCAAGCTATTAGACTGGGAAGTTAGGAGTGAGGATCAACGGCGACTATCTCAACAACTTTCGGGTTGCAGATTACATTGTCCTGTTCAGCAACGATGGGGATTAATTGCAACAAATGATTAAGGACCTTAACAGAGAAAGTGTAAGATTAGGGTTGAAGCTTATTATGCAGAATACAAGAATAATGTTCAATAGCATGGCAAGGGAACAAGAATGCAGGATCGACAGTCAGCGTTTAGAGTCTCTGCAGGAGTGCGTTTATCTAAGTCAATTACTCACAGGGGACCCTGATCATTAGAAGCAAATTTACAGAATACAAGTGGGTTGGGGTGCATACGGCAGGCATTAGGAAATCCTGACAGAAAGCTTACCACTGTCATTGAAAAGAAAAGTGAACATTCATTGCCTTCTACCGGTGCTAACAGATGGGGCAGCAACTTGGAGTTCAACAAAGAAGCTCGAAAATTAGTTAAGGACCGTGCTAAGGACGATGGAACGAAAATTGTTAGGCGTAACGTTGCGGTACACGAAGGGAACGGTGTGGATCAGAGAGAAAGCGGTGACAGCCGGTATTCTAGATGAGATAAAGAAAAAAAAAAAAATGGAGCTGAGCAGGCAATGTAAGGCTTAGGGCATAAAACCTGTGGACCATTAGAGTTACAGAATGGGTGCAAAGGAAGGGGAAGCGCAGTCGAGGATGGCAGAAAATTAGGTGGAGGTGATGAAATTAGGAAATTTGCAGGCGCAATTTGTAATCAGCTAGCTTAAGACAGGGATAATTGGAGATCGCTGTGAGTGGCGTCCTTCCTGCAGTGGGCATAAAGATAGGCTGATGGTGGTGGTGATGATGATACGCGCGTGGGCTGCAGTAACATAACAAAAATACCTAGTCGTTTCATTGCTTGCGTGGAGCACAGTCTACGTCTTGCGAGCTTTAGTTACGTGTTTAACACAGGACATCGTTCAAGACCGTTGTGCAAAAGTTGATCAGAAAAAAAATACCGAAGTAAAGAAAGAAGAAAAGAAAGAAAGAAGACTTGCCGTGATTAGCAAGTTAATAACCTCGCCAGTAGACGGAGGCGATGTCTGCATCACAGCAGCTCGTCATGCGGCCTCGAGAACAAGTGCGTTGCGGCAGCTGGCGGAGGAGTCGCCATCTAGACCTCTCTGGCGTACTCTTACGCTGCGCGGCCACGACGTGACCTATACAGCTCGCTGTGCGACCTAAAATAGCCGATCGACTATTCAAAGCATCCAGTATCCGACCTCGTGCGTCTGACGCCACGTACTCGTTCTATCGTGCCCTGTGTGCAATATAATAAAGGTGTAGTGGGAGCCGGCACCATAGCCATCTGGGCATCTTATTGTAGTTTCAGTTCATGCGAGGTGGTCAAAATTAGTCCGGAGTCCAGTGGTGCGGCTTGCCTCATACTCAGATCATGGTTCTGGCACGTAAAACTCCGGAATTATTGATTTTTAACCGTCGTCATGGAATAGTTAATTGTCACTATAGTTATCCTTGTCGCAGAGGTAGCTACTGTTGAACTCTGTCTCTCTCCCTCTCTTTTTGTTATCCCACCCTGGCAGTCTGTCCTCTCAGGTCGTGGCTCACATGCTAGCTAACAAGATTGGCCTGTGTCAGACAGAGGCATTTATTATGATGGAAAAGTTCTGAACAGATATGTACTCATCATTAGGCAAGGAGAATAGCAGTAAAAAGAGAACTATAGAAAAGCGTCGACGATGGGGACGAAAGTGCGGGTCTGAATCAACATGAACAGCGAAGTCTACTTTCCGGAGCTTGCATGCTTAAATTAGGTTAACATGTTTTTACTAGATTTAGCAATCGGGTTGGGCAAGAGCGTCGGCACTTATTGCTTTGCTGTTTGCGTCAGCTACGAGACACTGATGTTGCAGTTTGACCACAATGAAAAAGAGTTAACCACTGGACCGTCATACCAACCAGAAGCGCTTTTTTATTTCTTGTTATTGTTGTTGTTTCGCCACGGAATGCTCCAGGACAAATCCATTGCAGCACTCGGCCTCACCGGTCGCGTGCTCCTGCCGCTTAATGAACCGCGAATGCATCGGCATTCGAGCGACAAACATTGGTGGGGCGCGATGCCGGAAGAGGAAGCAACGACGTTGTTATTTGCGTAACTACACGAGGAAGCGACAAAAGCAGCACTACAGGCGTACGTGGTATAGAGCGTGGACATAGGAAGACACAGCCAAGCAGTCAAAAAGCGTCACTGAAAAAAAAAATCAAAAATGAAGAAAAGTGCGAAAGGTATCCGGGGGCTTATAATGACCGCATTCGCTGCAGCGCGCTCAATATGCAATATTTCGCTTGCCACACTCCTCATTGTAATTACGTGTTCCGCGAATAGCTTGCAGAGAAGGAAAAGAGAAATACCCACCGGAGGTTGCTTTCTGAGCATACATGCTCACCGCAACGGTCGTCATTTCGCGAGTCCATTATCACAGTGTTGCTATGGACAGCTGCGCGAAGCGCACACCCGGTGGCAACGAGTCTATAGCTCCTATACACGCACACATCTTCTGTATGACGTGCGGCAGTCGTTTAGACAAAAAAAAAATTACGAGCCCTGCATATATTTTGCTTAGGGCAAGCACCTAAGCCAAGTCACAGGCCCTGTCAGTATCTTTCTTTTTTTTTTTTTCTCAGAGGAATCCAGTAAATGGATACGTGAACTCACTGCCAAAAGTTTAACACTAATTTGGAGACATGAGATCGTACACTCTTCATCATTAACTGTAAAACAATCTCAGCGCTGTAAGTAAACATTGGCACCGAAATGCTCTAATTGTGACTCTTGTTTCTACGGCTAACAGGCCAGGGTGATGTGCTGCCTCCTCCGCGGAGTCGACATCGTTAAAAAAGAAGAAACAGGAAACTGCTCCGCGAGCAAACACGCGGCTTTCCTCACGCGCCAGCTCTAACGGACACATTCGTGGTGCCAAAGATTTATCTATTCCTTTTCGCTTACCTCGCGTCTTTCTCGTGTGGCTTATCTCAACAGACGCGAACGTGCATTGAAGAGGAGCGATACGGGCTTCAGAGAAGACGACGGCCTTTAGCTTTTGTGGCGTATAGGATTTGCATAGCGGTCACCTTGAGGCGTTTGACCTCTTTCCGCGCACGTTCACTTTGTTCTAAACACAAATGGCGCTGCCGCCGAGAATCGCGCGCAGCTGTTTTCACTGGGCGCCGCTTGATGAGTAAGGAGGCGGCCTCTTAGCTTTCGGCGCTCACTGAGCGTGTTGTCAAATGTTCAGAAGCAGCTGCGTGGGACAAGCAGTCTCCGCTGTCTTCTACGCTCGAAAGCAAGTGTGGTTTTAAAGGTCGCGAAGGACGGAAAGCAGAGGGTGACGCGCGAGCGAGCCTGTGCGCATGCTGGTTAAATTCATTGCAGTTTCGCACAAAAATTCAAGCTCAGCTGTAGTTCGGTCAGAATATGCGGCACATTGCGCGTGTATGAAAAAAAAATTTTTTTTTGCAATCCGCTGAGGGTATAGCACTTTCGCATAGCTATATGGACACATACTCTCAGGCACATACCCAGGGGCCTAAAGAATTGAGTAGACCAGATACTATAAACTCAAGAAAATTAAAGAACCCGGTTAATATCATGCGCTATTTCATTAGGAGATATGTGTGCTTTAGCGATACCTATCAGTCAGCATTATGTGTGCAGGCTTATTCGTGATTTATTGTTTGATTACGCGGAACATTAGAATGTTTGATCTTTATAAGGTCGTGAGCAAAGATAATCGACTTTATGCTCCGCACAGGAATATACGGGTGCATTATGCTAACAACAACAACAACAACAACAACAACAACGACGACGACGACGACGACGAAGCGACCAAAGAAGAAGATTACAACGCAACGTTCAGACAACTTGGTATAAACTTTTCCATTCTGAATGTTCTTTCTCTAGGAATCTCATTTTTTGGAAACTACTTCAGGGATGTTTGCTCAGCCGTGGAGGAATTCATAGTTGTTTCAGGGCGATTATCTTAAATTCTTTACATGTTATTTTTATTCATTTCCTCCTTACAATTTTACCAACTTCAGTATTAACAGAATTTTCCTAATACCATCCAAATCTTGGCCAGTCCCACGCAGTGGGCACGTGCCATCCTAGAAGAAAATTCAATCCAATCCAATGGCGAGATCGTAGATAACAATGCTAATTGTATGCTCAGATGTTTGTACTCTATTGCAGACAAGTTATACGATAATATTATTTCGTAGCCTGCACTTTTCCTTGCAGAACGTGCGTATTAGCGCTGTTGTTTCGCGGGAAAACGAAGCCGTGTTATCCAGCTGCTATGGACTGTCTCACTGTATAGTCGTGTCGTAGGGGTGACTCATAGGAACAGCTGCTATCGAAAAGCAGCGTGGAAAAGCGCGAGATGTGAATCCTCGAGAGGATGTTGTCGTGTGGACTTCTTTTAAGAAGATCTTACTGCTTTGACACATAGTGAACGCTGGGCAGCCGCGATCGCGTGCTTGTCACCGTGATCAGAGCGGCAACACAACCTCGCGTCTGCAAGAGTTCAAATATCGCTATAGTAGCACACGCAAGTCCAACAGCTATCCAAACTGCAGTATCCAAACTAGCAGAATCGGCGCATCATGGGTGGAGTACATGAGCAGATCTCCGAGCATCTCAGTGCAGAGCAAATAGCATAGCGCGCACCTTACCGGGATAAATTTTGTTCTTTATTACTTGAAAAGATTGGAACATGGGCTGCCTCGGAGATCAAGGCTAGTCAAGTACCCTCAAACTGCTCAAACGCCTGTACTGATAACTGGAAATACACTCAAAAGTATTTAATTCCGCGGGATTAAGAAGCGCTGACCACAGATGTCGGTACTAAAAGAGTGAGTCTGTAAAGCTCGAAGTTTTTCATGAAAGCCCGGAAACGAACGTGAAACGTGACGTTTAGTCCCACGGAAATCGAACACTGCGAGGCTCAGAGCGACTCTGACCCACTGATAGCACAATAAACTTGAATAGAGAATAGCACAGACGTTATCGAAGCGCAAGCGTATTGCATAACGATTCTTTTCATTTTCCATTCTGTCTGCTCTTCGCATTGACTGGCCGGACACCTCGCCTGCATTTATCGGGATTTCGTCGCGATGGGTAATAGAGGAAAGAACAGCATCGGTGGAAAAGCAATTTCTGTGTAATGCAGCGCCAGTATGTAGACGCATGCGCATGAGGTCGCTGCCAACTTTCAGTGGCGATTTTTATCGCAACTCCTTTTTTGTAGGCTCATACGCGTAATTAAGTGCGGAAGGTATTATCTCCAGTTTCGTCATTTTGTATTCGCTTGTTTGTAGCGTCTGTTAGGAGTTTATAGGGCAGCTGCGTTGTACCATCTTACAAACATCTTGCATTTCAACCACCTCAGAGCCATGCAATCATCTTAGAATCGTCGATTTATTTCGTAATCATGCATTAAACAACGTCAGCGAGAACAGAATTGCGATATACACACAACATCTGCTCAGAGGACACGACCTTGATTCGGCAAGTTTAATGCACTTAAGGCCATTTTTTTACTCTCTTAATTTCCACGGTTTTTCTTCATGCTTCCGTTCAAGACGTCCTATAAAGTTTGCGCGAAGTCTTAAAAAAAAGATATGTAGGATTCACTGTACCACGATTTACATCGAGAAAGGTGGAATCGTTACCTCGCTAACACGGCTATCAATAGATATAATTACTGTCAACGGTTAGGGCCCTACAACTAAAACAGAACCACGAAAAAACAAAACCACCTTTGTGTTTATGTCAATGCAACATAGAATGCCCAACCGAGCTGCCAGGCATCATGAAAACAAAATCCGGTTTATTGACTGTTACTCAGTAGGAAAAAATGAGAAGTCGGAACAGTTGGCCGTCCCGACTGCTTCAAAGCGAGACTAGGAACATTTGCTCAAAATTCGGAGCTGTCCCGCTAAATTAGGGATGGTTGGCAACCCTATCAAGGGGTGTGATGAAATTAGGAAATTTTGGGGCATGAGATGAGGATCAGTTTGCGCTAGGCAAGGGTAATTAGACATTACTGGAAGAGGCCTTCATCCTGCCGTCGACCTAAATAGACCGATGATGATCATCATCGTCTTGCACGAATAACTATCGTCGAGACCTTGATTATATTCCATCCCGGCCACGGCGGCAGCATTTGGATGGGGGCGACATGCGAAAACACCCGTGTACTTAGATTTGTGTGCACGTTAAAGAATCCCAGGTGGTCGAAATTTCCGGAGTCCCTCACTACAGCGTGCCTCATAATCAGGAAGTGGTTTTGGCACGTAAAACCCCATGATTTTTTATTATATTCCTCTGCGGATAGCGCTGGTTCACGTTTATCGGCGAGGGGCTGCACGTGTGTTGCGACACAGCCTGGATTAAGTAAAACTTGGCAATTTGCTCGGAAGCAAAATGGGTTGCAAAACTGTAATGACAAATCGTTTCCAATTTAATTCACTTATGGAAAACGAGCACGATTTATTTGACCACTGAGGAAACCAGCTATGAAAGTGGAGGCTTTTCTCCCGTGTTACAATGTGACACTTTTTGAAATAGAAAACGGAAGGCGTGCGCTTTCCTGGCGTACACACCGAGGTCAAAGAAGCAAGGATATCAGGTTGGCTCCAAGGGTCGCGCGTCACGTTCTTGGCTAATCTCGGTGGGCAGCTAGTCGCCTGTCTGGCGCGACGCGAGCAGATGCGTAATCACTTCGTGCCGTCGCAAAGCGCTGTTATGAAACCGGGCTTTTTCCAACACAGATCGTGCGCAGGGAGCGAAACAACAAAGCAGGCGAAGACAAGACTGAATGATAATAACGCATAGGGGTTGCTTCATCGAGTTATACACATGGCACAGCTCAGACTCTGGAGACTCAACTGCTTCGCATAAGTGCGCATCTCAATTCACGGAAGATTGACATAGGATGGCTGATACTTTCGCCAGTCTTTACAGCCAAGCGCTGTCAGATGACCTTATACGTGTCAAATGCCTTCATAAATAAGCACTCGAGACCTTCAAATCCTTCGTTATATAGGTCATTTCGTTGTAAACAACAGGCAACGTACGGCGCCCGACTGAGCAGGCTAAGTGCTCCCAGCGAAATAAAACCTTTATTTAACATGAATTCAATAAATATTTAGTGAAAGAAGTCGCTAATTTTCTTCTGCACAGCCCCTCCGACGGAATGTGCGAGTGCGGCCGATCCCCCGTCATGTACGTTTACGTATGCTCCGAGGCGAAACCCGAAAACGATGCAAGGTACCGCTGCAGAGCGTCCAATGCGTCCGTCTTCGCGAGTGGTTTTCGTAAAGGCGTCCACAATGCGCATGAAAGATGGGAATTCGGCCGGTGGCACAGGGAATCCTTCGTTGTGCACGTAATTCCGGTATAGTGGCGCTCGATGTAGAGCAGTTCGACTGTATTGCGCCTTTATTGTGAGTGTAAATCTGGGTTTCAGGACACGCAGGCGTCTCTTGATTTTTACAGGGAAGCTGTATGTGGCTAGCGGATTCGTCCGTCCGTCCGTCCGTCCGTCCGTCTGTCGCCTGTACGCCGAAAACACCTCTGGCGCAACCCCGTGTGCATGAGCGAAAAAAATATTATGAGGTTTTACGTGCCAAAACCACTTTCTGATTATGAGGCACGCCGTAGTGGGGGACTCCGGAAATTCCGACCACCTGGGGTTCTTTAACGTGCACCTAAATCTAAGCACACGGGTGTTTTCGCCCCCATCGAAATGCGGCCGCCGAGGCCGGGATTCGATCCCGCGACCACGTGCTCAGCAGCCTAACACCATAGCGACTGAGCAACCACGGCGGGTGTGTGCATGAGCGAAAACAAGAAAGAAAGTTAGGCACGCGATTGCCTGCGCCAGTAGTGACGTCGTTGCTGTACGTCGCAGCCAAGCGCACGAAGCAGTTTCTCTCCAGCTCCGAAATGGGTAGGCCATGCGCCATGCATACTCCCGAGGAACAGGCAGCTTTCGATCAGCAACGCCGCGAGCAGAACCGGGAACGAACTCGTCTACTCCGTGCCGATGCCGCAGCCAGGGCACACTAACAAGCTAGTGCAGCCGAGCGTAAGCAGCAACTGCAAACAGCAAACATCGGAGCCCCGCGTTTCAGCTGCGCTGCTTAATCACCTGTACGGAGTGCTTGGGCAGTGACTTTTTTTTTGTACATGTACGGGTCTATACTTTAGGCTGCGAGTAGAGCTGTCCGGTAGGCGTTTTGCCCCTTCCTTCTCTCATCACCACCCATCTTGTTCATTTCCCTTATCTCCTTTCCCCAGCGCCGTGTAGCTGCAGGCTATGCGAATGTGCCTCAAGCCAACTTCCGTGTCCTTCTTGTCATTAAATTTCTATATCTCGCTTATCTACATTGGCACTTTCTATCGTATGCGCGTCGCACCGTCCTGCATCTACCGTGCACGTGGCCTCTAACTACGCAACAAATATCCCAAGGCGGCCTGAAGACGAACAATGAGATTTGAAACTGAGAACGCTCGCCCATTGTTTGCAAACATGAGCTCGTCTATGCGCCGGATGCTGCTGTATAGCTTTCATACAAAAGTTTTTTTTTTCCCAGCAGGAGCACGAATTTACAAGGATACCCTCTACAACGCTGCGCAGGTCACGTGCTCTTGTTATTCTAGCGCCGAAGCAGGCCTTTGAATAGGACAAGGAAGACAAAGGAACACGGTGCCTAGCTGCGACGTACACCGTCTGTTCAACAGAACTCTCTCTTGAACCGCATGTTCCTATTCTCACATTCTTCTAAAGCGGTGCAGTCCACTATTGTAGGAGCCCCAAAGAAAAGATGATGTTCTTAGCGAGCGACGACTGGACAGAAACAGGAGGTCCGAGACAATAGGGATCACTCGCCTTGCTTTTACGCAACAAGTAAAATGTCTGGTACGTCCGCACTGTAATGTGGCGAAGTACACAAGCGTGCGGAGTACACCGAAGCGGTTTGTGTAGCTGTTTCTAGCATATAATACAAAAAAAAAGAACGCAGTGATTGGTGACAAATGACAAGGCTTAGACGAATCGTACACGCTCCAGCAACATAAAATGTTGATTTAAATATTTTCGCATAATGGGCACATATGCGAGCATTTACGTATGAACAAGACAACGCGGCATTCGTTGAATGCATTGATCCTATATTGTCTATCGCAAACGATCTGAGAGACTGTTCTTCAGTCTAAAGCACAGTTGACCTGATTTTAAGTCCCACCATAGGAATTATACCTGCGGACGAACGATAAATATAAAGGAGAGGAAGACACAATTCAATGATTGTAGAAAAAGGTAATAGCGGTGAAAGTAACAAAAAGCAAAGCTTAGGTCTTTTTATTTATTTATTTCGAAAAGCTATTCTTGATTAGGGTGGACTGCCTTCCGATGTCGTGAATACTGCTTCATTTAGACAAATTTGAAGCCCATGTTATGGCCAGTGTTGCTTTTAAGAGCCCATGTTACATCATCCATATTGTTGAACTTTGTTTAAGTGTATTTCCAAGGAAGTGCTGCTGATATAATTGAGAACGTTGTGACAATTGTACCGCTCTCGCTCTATTGTGATGCCTCATTGCCGCTGGAGGTGCCCCATAAATAAATGACAAATAAACAAACTTAAGTGGCGCGTAGAAATACGTATTCTAGATAACTGCGAAAGTAATAAACGAGCATTGAAGACGCGCTCGCGCGACTCGTTCCTATTTAACGGAGCGCCCTTCCAGAGGTCGTGCGGCCGGAGCAGGCGTCTCGTCGGCTGTGACGAAAAACTTGGAAGAGCTGGTGGGCTCTTCGGACATGGGTGACCCTTTTCCATTATTGGGCCTGGATAGTTCGCGGCCCAAGCGTTCGGGCCACCTTCCGGTGTCTCTGTCTGCACGGCAGTACGCGCCGCGGTTGTCGAAAACTGTCGTGTACGTCGCTGGGGGTGTCTTGACCGCGGTTCTGACGCCGCCGTCTCGAGCAGGTGTAGAAGCCGCCGTCGTCGACCTGGTGCCGCCCACCTGCTCGCCAAGCTTCTTGCTCTGGTCGTCCGTATGAAGGTTGCCAGATAAACCTGGGCGACCAACAAGATGGCCGTCTCGAAAGAAGGCAGAGGCTCCGGTGTTACAATAACAAACAAAAAATGAAAGGAACATTTCGCCTATGTAATGTACCGGGTGTTTTTCTTTTTCCGTAGACCAAATAGAATTGTTAGGAATTACGTGTGGCAGATAGCATATATAGTTCTATTCATTGAGCAGGATTACTCAAAGAAGCAGACATTACTTTCAGAAGAAATCAAAATGCATAGTGGACGAATTAACACAGACCAACTAATTAACTCTGTAATTAATTACATTATGGCACATATTGCAATTTACGAATTGCATCCAGTGAGTTCACAAGGTGTATCCGCGTGGAAGAAATTTTCAGGATGAGACCAATTTCGAGATATTCATTCCCAAGGCGTGCGACTAAATAGATGGATGTTTCAGTTTCCTCAATGCATAAAATGGCGCTTTGTTAAAAAAAAAAAAAGTAACTGGAACATTAGTGCATTTTTACCGCAAGTTTCACGGCGCATATCTCAAACCCACGTAATCCTTAGGACTTGTTCCATGTGGGTATGTCTTGCAAACTCACTGGCTACAATACACAAATTGTAATGTGCGCCGCAAAGTAAATAATTGAGAAGTGAATTAGCGAATTTTGTTAATTAGCCTATCAGCCAGTCCGACTTCTCGTGTGAGTAATATCCCCCGCTTCGAGTAACCCAGCTCAAAGACTGCAATTTAAACATCGCAATTAAACATTGCAATTAAACATCGCCTGCAAAACACGCGATGCTTAAAAATTCTGTATATGATCTACAAAAGAAAAACCCAATATATTCAAAGTGGGGTGTATCATGCGGAAATGTATGGTACTTATTCAAACGTACCTCTTTGAAGAATGCATTAAAATATATATATTTTTTCCTAATATTGAAAGTATATCTGTACTAAAGGTTACACTGATGTATTGCAAAAAATTACTTAGTTAATTCATTAAAGAGGTAAGGAAATGGTGATCAGATAAATTGATACATTGCTCAAGACGACGCCGCCTTGCACTACCAATTAACAAATTTTATAGCTGCTAAGCTGCGGTTCGTCGTTAGCAAGGGCAAAAACACTTTAACCAGTCTACCTTTCCATAACCCGAAAGGCTCAAAAGTGCGAGAGTGCGTCAAATTATCAAGGAATGACAGTAAGTAATACTACATCCTCAAAGAAAGTGAGAAAAAAAGCGGAAAGACTAATTTAATAATGCTCCCAGCAACTCGGTGAATTAAGAAGCCCAAATACGCTTATTCAGGGAGCAGAGCAGTTTCGTTCACTAAATTCCGCCAGGTTGTCCTTTCGAGTGGCTGCTCTTCTGATTTGCCGTTCTGGGTCGAGTGACGTCATATCTACTACTTCGCTCGAAGGACACAAGGTGGTATTCGGTAGTAGTCAAAACTCACTCATTTACTAGAAAGGTGTTAGGATCAGCATTCGTTCGAACATCTTGAGAAATGTTGCGAAGCATTGCTTTCAGCTTGACATTGTTGACTTGCACATTAAACGGACTCAATTGTTCGACTTCGTCAGCGTTTGTCTGCTTCTGTCCAGTACAGATACGATATTCTTGTTAGCTTTGTCATTTTCTGCGGTTTCCACATCATCTCCAAGGAATGCACAATTCTTTATATTAACGACCTTCCCTCAACAAGATCCCACGGCGGCGTCTTGACGCTACCGCCGGTATAGTGATGGTACCGCCGGTATAGTGTTCACGAGCAGAAACTTACAAACTTTCAAGCTCACGGTGCCCTACGTCGATTGCTACGCCTCTGATGATAAATCTTGCGAACAAGAAGTGCGAAATAAAGCGTTGTAGTACTGTGTTGCCGCGGGAGTGTCGCGGAATTCACACAAATTACGCGGTCGCGTAAATTGGCCATGATGACATAAGCCGTTACGCGAATTACCACACCAGGCCCGCAACCAGCAATCGAAGTTTAAGGGCTGCGCTTGTCATTCCACTCATTCAAAAATTGATATAAACTCCAGCTTCGAAAAAAATCCCGCAAACAGGACCACTAATTTCGGTGGGTATATAACGTTTCAAAACGTTCGCGCCAGCCACGAAGCGCCTAGGCCGCTCTTTCGTCATCATCACCTCTGCACTTGCGGGGAGAACCCGAGCACGGTGAGCCATCGCGCACTCCTTCGGGAGTTCCTGGAACTGCGTACGGCGGAGCGTCGACAGAACGCGGTGTGTGCGCTTCGCCGGTGCCCTGGGCCTGCATGTCGCGCGTTCGCTCCAGTATCGAGTGCAACGTCGAGCGGCGCCTCGCGTAGGCGTCCTTCCAGGAGGCGATCTGCGACAGGGACACGTGCGATATGCTGCTCGACTCGTGGTCGCTGCCGGCGTGCGCTGTCGCGGGCTCGCGATCGCTGTACTGCTTGAACATGATCAGCACCAGCACCTGCGCCGGAGTGGGCCATCGTCGCATAGCTGAAAGTTATGCGGAATTTCCGCCGTCTCGCGGTGTTTATCGACGTGCGTTAGGTAGACGCTGTCACGGGGCATTGCCGCGTGTCAAGAGAGAACGTTAACAAGGCCCGTCGAGGGGATCTTAAGCTATTCGGACAGAGCGCAATATGTAGACCGCCAATGTGAGACACGGGTTTTTCCTGAATGAGCAGCACGCACACATGCACGAGCGTGTGTTTGCACGCAACACTTGGGGCTTTCTGTCGACTCTGTTGTGTACCTGTAGTGGTCTACGGCAGAAGAGACACAAAGCCTTGAACATGCTGCCTGCGACACTTAGGACCACGGATATTAGCTCGTGGCGGCACCTTCCACCTTGCCTGGGCATCCAAGAAACATTCTTAGAGAGCGTGCTTCTGTGTGAACACGTGAGCGACCGTAGCTCACGATCTTTAAAAACCCATAATCCTTGCCCCCTTTCCTTTTCATCCATATATGGTCAATACCAATGAATGATCCTATCCAAATAGAGAAATGAACATGTTAAACAAGCAAGGAACTGGCACACGTACAAAAAGAAAAGCGTTCTTTAATGTGCATCGAAATCTAAATACCAGTGTGGTGTTGCATTCCGTCTCATTGAAGTGTGGCCCTATTGGCTGAGGATCAGACTCGTGGTCTAGCGCTTATCGTCAGAACATTGTAGGCAATGAACCACTGAAGAGGGTACGGGGAAAGGATACAGTAAAGTGCAAACAGAAGGAGGAAATTTATGCTAACATCAAACAGTAAATGTAAAAAGCAAATTACATAATGACTATGGCTAGTAATCATTGCAATTGTGAGTATGACCAGACCCAGTAGACCCACTAATCCGACAGTCAGAGGTGAAACAAGCCTGTCTACATGGACGGCTCCGGTTAACCTGAAGTCTCCCTGAAGTCTGACCTGACGTCTGACCTCAGGAGACCTGGTCTCCCTACGCTGTGGAACTCTTTTCCCAAACAATTTCAACGTAATTTATGACTAAAAGCCAATGAACGCACGTGCTTAATGTGTCACCATTGCAAGTTTCTCTCTGGCATCGCTTCAACGTGCAAATAAGACTCCCTCCAACTTGTCTTTCTTCTGTGGTTAATTTTTCTTACGCAATTCGGTTACTTACCTTAAATATCGCCACGAGAACAATTCGAGGAAGAGACGGCTTTGACTGGATTTTCTGCAAGGAGGAGGCATTACGCTCATTTCAGAATGACTTCAATATCTAAACTCATCAGCCTTGCCCTAGTTGCTCACGTAACGTTTAACGCATAACGCATTCTCCAACGCAGATAAACCAGTACGTACGCGTGCGTGCGTGTGTGTGTGTGTGTGTGTGTGTGTGTGCGTGCGTGTGTGTGTGTGTGTGTGTGTGTGTGTGAGAGAGAGAGAGAGAGAGAGAGAGAGAGGGGGAATGTCCGGGAGGGTACGTAAAGGAAGATTCGCTTTAAAAACCTGGCAAGCATCACCTGGCAAATATGCTGGCATTGTACAGTACATATGAGTTGACGTAGGTGCTTTACTAACAATCATGTATTTTTTCACAGCCCCTTTTTCGCATAACTGTAATGTAATGAATAACTGTAACTGTAATAACTGTCTTACAGGAATGTTCGGGCTGGTGCGTGTGCTTATGCAGTGACGTGCATACAGCATTCTTTGGCGGACCGCTTCGTGACTCAGGGCAATGGATTTCTAGCAACGGGCGGTCATCGCGAAGAGGCCGACACGTGCACGTTATTTGACAAATTGACTAACGCCAGAAAAAGAAAGTTATGTATGAAAAAAGCTGCACCGAATGTGGCACACGGACCTCTGTAAAGGCCACAACCTTACGGGGGAACGATTCTCTTGTAGTGATGCGTTCAGTCGTGGTCTCGTAATCCTGCGAAAACCAAGTTGACCTTGTAGCGTATACATGAGCACTGCTAAATGTCGACAACTCGACCTGTTAGTGTTCAAGGTCAAGTGCGCAGGCGCACATAAGCACTGTATACTTTACCGAATCGAAATGGTCACGTCCTAAAGGATATCTCTCCATTATGTTCTCTTGCACGTAATCCAACGTGGACGTTGTCTGAAGAGTAAAAAAATAAGCATGGAATCGGTTGTAACGTCGTAATTCAGGTTACGTGGGAGCTTCGAATACCGGCCGTGGCGAAACTACACGTATGCCTATTATAATTAATTACTATAGTATCGACACGTCTCGCAGCGTCCTTGGAATGATTTAGTTGCTTTTTTGCCTCTCCCCGTACTTCGATCCTTCATAGTCTGACCTCGCGTTTGTTAAATCAAAATGTTTTTCATTAAAAGAAAAGCAGCTACTTTCTTCGGTGGTTCTGCGTAAGAATAGAACATGCGTATGAGGGAGCCAGTGAAAAAAGGATGATGCAAAGGTGCAACATAGTTACGCATTGCTCTCCTATATCATCGCTGTTGCTGCGAGCGTTGCAACCGCTGATCCATTTCTCTTCGTTTTGTACAGCGCGATTGTTAGGACGGGCTAAATCATTGAATTCACAATAACTGACCAGATGTCCCACCTCGGCTATATACCCTGGTATTTAGGGCCGTCGCAGCAGAGGGTTTAGAATACTTTAAACCACATCTTCTTCGTTAAAGTGCAGATGCGTTACGAAAGCTCTTAAAGGCACATTCTCCCCGGCCTTCGTGGCGTGTTCTGTCACCGTTAACATCATCAGGTTTCCTTGGCAGTCATCGAGCGATAGCCTCCACATAGCTAAGTGAGCAATATTGGTAGAGATGGTATATAAACAAAGAAGACCAAGAATGGCTTGCTTACGTCTTCTCTTGTGGTCTCCGTGGCGCTTTTCAAGGCCCTGTAGCCCTTGAGTAAGAATGAGAACACCGGAATAAGTTTTACCAGCGCTGTTTGCACTTTGCTATTTCGTGCACGGTACACTGGACTCAAGTACAAATACGGCAACATGCATACAGGGCGAGATATATAAAATCATCCAGCTGGTTGGTTTTCGCAGATCTCGAAGTGGTACCGGTATGAAATTCTCAATCTGAGGTAACCCCGTAGATATAGTGAAGTTCCAGGAATAAAATTTAGCTGTGGCCTAAACCACGTCTCTAT
The DNA here is from genome assembly GCF_023375885.2 of Dermacentor andersoni. Taxonomy (NCBI): domain Eukaryota; kingdom Metazoa; phylum Arthropoda; class Arachnida; order Ixodida; family Ixodidae; genus Dermacentor; species Dermacentor andersoni. Next base: position 69,957,172 of record NC_092817.1, read on the forward strand.
TGGTCTTAAGGTCTGTTGAGAAAGCCATCTTTAAAGGCATGTATACCGCAAGAGATTTAGGGTTAAGTTTAAGGGAATTTTATAATTTAGCCTATTGTGCGTTGTTATCTTTCGTGCAAGTAATGTCCGCCTCTTCAATTCCGTAATTATAGAGTTAAACGTTCCGAATTTGCTTAGTAGGTTACGATGGACGCCATAGTGGAGAGCTCCGCATTTATTTCGACAACTTGAATTTTTACAGCTGAGCTGTCTATGGATAGGGCCCCAGGATTTTTTTCGCCTCCGTCACATCGACAGAATACTCCGGGGGCCGAACCTGGCGGCAGTGCAGGGACAGGAGCAATGCCTCGTACCCCCGTAAGGCAGAGGCGTGACGCGAACTTACAGCACAGCTTCCGTTTCAATACGAAACGCACATATAAAAACAGCCGTCAAACCATACGATTGATGAAGAGGCGCGCGCACTGCCGCGTTGATCAACGTACGTTGTCGCCAATCCCTCGCTGATGGTCGTTGTCGGAGACTTTAACGTAGGCTTCTCAAAACCGGACACAATGCAATGGTTCACTCACTTCGTGGAAGACCTTGGCCTCGGTTGCTTCAACGATTCGATTCAACCAACTACCGTACACGGGTCATGCATGGATTTACCTCGGCCAAAAACATTTCTCAAATCAGTGACAGTGACAAGAACTTTATTGGAGTGTCCTGAAGAACTTGATTGGGGGGAGCCGAAGGGTCCCTAATCAAGTTGGTGGCTCCGCCGGGAGGCGGTGACTCTCTGCGACGTCGCGGGCCCTCTGGACGGGCTGTAGTTGGTGTGTGAATTCCGAGCTCTTCAGCAAGGCGTCCCACTTGGAAATGTATTGAAGTTCGGAGTCCGCGTTGTACGGGCACAGCCAGAGCATGTGGTCAAAGGAGCAGCATGCGTGACCGCCTTTGGAGCATGGCGTAGGAAATAGGGGTCTATCCAACTAAGCGCTCTGGGGGCGAGTTAGAATCTCGTCTGTAAGAGCCTGAAAGTAACGGTCTGAGCCTTGTTCAGTTTCGGGCTGGGGGGAGGGAATTTCCTCCTGCTGTGTCTTTAATGAGACATGATTTCGTGGGAGATGGTAAGAGGATCTTTGAAAGGGCAATCCTGTGGTAAAGCCGGACCGTTAGCTCGGGCGCGGTTCGTGAATTCACGTGCCAGGCAGTTGGCCCGCTCGCTAGCGTTGCAACCCGCTTGGTTAGTTATACTGTTCACGTGGGCCAGGAACCACGCTATGCTATGACCTCCAGTTTCTTCGCCCGTAGTAATGCGAAAGGAACTGTTGACGATGCCGGCTGCGTGTTTAGAAACTAGAGCGGACGAGAAAGCCCTAACCGCCTTGCGCGAGTCGGAGAAAATTGTTGTCGGGCGTTTTGCGGCTTGAAGAGCCAAGGCTATCGCGGTTTCCTTCGCCTCGTTGACGTGTTTAGTGTAGATTGACGCGGCGCTGATAAGTGCTCCGCGCGCGTCAACGACCGAGATTGCAAACGGGTCTTCGCTGCCATATTTGGCGGAGTCGACGAAGAATGTATCTGCCACGTAAGGATCGATTCGTTGAAGGATGGTCCTAGCTCAAGTAAGAACTGAAAACAACTGTGTCTATCATAGTGACTACAAAGCAGTTATAGCAGTAGCTTCAAAGTAATACATGTAAAATGAAGGTTTTGTAAACTGCACTGAAACATGTGTTTGTGTCGTGTATCACATTGAACGGCAATGTGAGTTATCGTTGTACATCATGGGATCAGTGTTTGACAAGTTGTCCTACATTAAGCGCAACGTGTCTACAGCTTCGCTGACCAACCATCTTCACAGGGGTGAATCGGCAGAGATTATTTTTAACGCGCACCCAGAGCAAAGTATACACAAGCGTTTTTGCATTCCTTCCCCATTCCAAATGCGGCCGCCGCAGCTAGGAATCAAACCCGCAACCTTTCTGCATCGCTGGTGCAAAGCAAACGCTATTAGACTGATCCTAAGTAAAACTGTTCTTATTGTGTTCCACTCAGAAGCTAAGAAAATCGCATATTTTACCGATAGCGCCATATAAGAGTTCTCCTATCTATCCTGCTGACCATCCCAAGTTTTTGGGTGCGCTAGTCGACTGTCATTTCAGTTCACATGTCATGTGCGTTCTGTAATACAAAAAGGTTTCCTATGCTCTGCACGTTCTCTCTCGATGCAGACATATTGTTGCCCAAGACATCCTATAGTTAACCTGTACTACGATTTTGTTCATTCACACATAAATTATCGCACAGCTGTTTGGGGCTTCACCAATAAAACGCACTTGGTACCCATCTTAAATTTATAGAAAAAGGCTCTTCGTTTAATAACAGACAAAATCAGCAAGCTTATTTAAATAACTTGGTATATAAAAACGTCTGTGAACTAACTACATATAAGGCTGCTTCCTTGACGACTGAGCTTATACAGAGGAACATTCGATTAACGACTGTTACCCCGCTTTAATCTGCATTAAAAATAAAATCACTAGACGCCGTTTCCTATTACCAAAAGTGCGCACTAATTACGGTTGATTTACCTTGGGATATTTATTAACTTTGGGTTGTAATAACCTGAACTCTAATATTACATGGCTTCAATTCTTGCACTTGTTTAAAGATACCCAAGGGTGTCGCTGATTAACCGTGCACGGTAATAAAACTGTTCGCCTTGTTGGTTGCTGTCATTGCAGCTCGCATTCTTTTGTATACCTTTAATTATTTTGGTATGGTACCCTTAAACAGTATTGTTGGGTCCCCGAAGTTGTTTATGTGAAAGAACGTAAATTCAACTCAAATAAACTTAAACTTAACTTGAACATCGTAGTCAGCAGCCGAGCGTCATAACAACGGAGCCTCAGCGGCACCATTACTTCAGCTAAAGCGGTGAATCTTGCTGCATGCCACCGACACTTAAAAAAAAGTGCTTAATTTAATAATAGCGGCTCTTACCTTTTCAGGACTGCGAAAGATTTGCCTTATTGCGCCACATGATTGATTGATTGATTGATTGATTGATTGATTGATTGATTGATTGATTGATTGATTGATTGATTGATTGATTGATTGATTGATTGATTGATTGATTGATTGATTGATTGATTGATTGTGGAGGGGCTATTCTTTCTAAGGTTTGTGAGGAAATTATTTTCACCACAGATACTAGTAACTTGCCTTCAGTCTCAGGGGAGGAGCGTTTTTGCATTCCGCCACTTTCAAAATGTGGCCGCCGCTGACGGGAATGAAACCGACGACTTCATACATAGCATTCGAACGCCGTGGTCTAGCCACCATAGCCATGACGGCAGAAACACAGAGGTAGGTATTTATTGGAAGTTCATTCAAACACAATGAAGTGTGATTTCCTTGCAGTCTCCTCTGAAGGTACTGAAAGGTTTTATCATTCACATTGAAGCTGAAAAGTACTGAAAAGTTGCGCGACTCGGGCGCTTCGCTTTGGCCCAGAAGCATGTAAATGTGTCGACTCATATATCGTAAATTTTTGGACTTGTTTGTCTTCCCACTGTGCTGTTCCAAAAAACACTGCAGTTCTGCATGCATTATTTCTCTGCGCGACTCCTTTTCAAGTGCTCAGACATCGTGATGGCCTTTGCTGCTACATCGACTTAGACGGGTGCCTCTCTACGAAAACAAGATCGACCTATAAAAAGTTATCGGCACTTTTGCTTAGCGCAGGGAACACTGACGATTATACTATAGTTTCTAACATTAATTCTCAGTGTTGATAGCAAATTCAGCCATCTCTCTCTAAATGCATATGGACATGTTCAAATTCAAGCAAGTTGCACTTCAAAATTTATTATTAACGTGAATTATTCAGTTTGTAACGAGATATCTTTTACATAACCAAGGTCATTTGTTTTCGCCTGTTTTGCGACGGCTAACCCTCCCGTTAGTCTTCATTCATTTGGCCACTCCGATGACCAAGTGAACGTTTCTTCTGTGGATATGTCTAAACAAAATTGATTACTTTACTCTCAGCACATGTTGCACGCATGTGGTATATTGATCTAAGTCAACGTTAATGCGTATATATTTCAAAGTTTTAAGCACTGATTAGACATTCTCTTGAGCATTAGTCTTGTTAGTCTTGGTATTTTTTCTGTGCAGTCGCTAAGGTGTTATTAACGTTTAACGCGTAAACAATGAGCCTGCCTACTTTTCAAACTGCACTCGGGAAGCGTGCTAGAATGTTATCGTGGCGCTTACGTAAAGAAAGCCTACGTGCGTCTACGTGCCAGTTCGAAAAAAAAAAATAAGGAAGAAATAGATAAAACGCACGAAGGCCATTCCTCGACATTAAGTTAAGGTTAGATTGGGTTAGAAAAAAAATACTGCTTTCTGAAGCGTACACGTCATAGAAATGCGCTTGTGGCTTCTTCTAAAGTAGAGCAACTCTGGGTCCACGAACAAGGTATAAAGGATTACCCAGTTTGTCTTTTTGTTTGGCCATTGTTGCGGCAAAGCGCAAAACGACCTAGTTGGGCACCGGTTCTATTATTTTACTTCTTTTACCTTCCGTGCCAGTGTCTTATTCCGGTATTTTTCCGCTATCTCGGACAGCAAAAGAATAGGCGACAGTAAAGTATATAGAGCAGGAATAGCGAGTATTCCGCAGCGGCAGTGTGACGTAAAAGACGTGAGCAGAATGTTCAATAGACATAATAAGTTGCATCACTTTTCTAGAGTGATGTACTTGCTTTAACAAAGAATAAAGTCTTGTCACGACGGAGTAGCTCGAATGTTGAGAACGTCATGGCAGTGACTCAATTCAGCCCCCCTTTTTTTACCTTTAGCCATGTGACATAAATTAAAGCACGTTCTACCTTGCATTGCTCAATGGGAGTCAGTGGAAATATACGGGAAAACACGTCCTCCCTGCATGCAAAACACGGTCAGAGAATTGTTTGTGAATGCGTTATTAATCCCCGGAGGGAAGAGAATAAGTGACCATATTAATGCAGGACACGGCTCAGGAAAACGTATCAGCAACACTGTCATACGCAGAGCTTACTCAGCATCAGCTAATACTTTCTTGGGTATTGTAGGCTTAATCGCCCTTCCCGGGTGGTCAATAATAACCTGGACTCCTGATCACTACAGCGTGTCTCGTAATCAAATCATGGTTTTTGCACGTTAAACCCCAGAATGTATTTTTTAATTAATCGTCCTCTACGTACACTGCAGCTGAGTCCTAATTTAAGTGCCAATGAGGCGGCATAACTGCTAAAGCATTGTGCAGCAAATCGTCGTTTCTAAATATTTTGATGACTTTGCTTCTCTTACCTCGTCGGATACGGACTGAACCAAATAGTATAGTGCGATGTCACACACGAAAGTGACGACGATGTCGAATGCGTTCCATAGAAGAAAGGCCCTGACGCAGATAAGGTTTCCCTGAAAAGAGTTTGATGACGGCCGTTTTCAAGCGAACGGTCGCAGTAGACGCGTTACACATTCTACAGAAATGTGCACAGAAGTTTGTCAGCTGGACTTGAGATGGACTCCCTGTATGAGTGGGACATCGACACCACTGATCGACTCAGAAATATAATCCCGAATCGTTGCGTTACGGGTATGTACAAGACATTTTTTTTTTTTTTACTATACAGAATTTTTGAAAACCGACTGCGGCAGATAGCACAATCCGAGCCTTTAAACTCGATTACTCGAAGAGTCGGAATTAGTTGCACAATAAATTGACATACATGTGGCTAAAGAACAAAATATCATTAATTATTATTTGAACCAATTACCTTACGGCACATATTGCAATACACGAATTGTAACCGGTTGGCTCGCAAGGCGATACACTTGAAACGAATTCTGAGGATGACACCAGTTTCGACATATTCATTCTCAAAAGAGGCGACTAAATACATTGGCGTCCAATTTACTTTGGCGTCTCAATGCATAAAACTGCATTTAGTTCAAAAAGTACGTGGAACTACAGTGCATTTTTACCGCAACTTTGGCAGCGCATATGTCGAACCTTGTGTCACCCCGACAATTCGTTCCAAGTTGATACGCCTTGCGAACTCGCCAGTTACAGTTCATAATTTGTACTATCTGGCGTAAATTTAATTAGTTCGAAATATAATTGGTAAGATTTTGTTAATAATTGGATCCTGCACTTTGATGCCTTGTGTTATTCTATTCAAGTAATCCAGCTCGATGATTAGAAATGTGTTAGCTGCAACACTCAGTTTAAAAATGCTGTATAGATAAAAAAAACTTTCGACTGAACTTATTTCACGATGAACGTCGACGTTAACGCAATTAGCACTAAAGAGATGTGGTGACACACTGGGCTGCCCCCGCCGAAATGCGTCATGTACGAGGCTTGTATGCAGCCGGGCTCCTCTCCCTCGCATATTATTATTATTATTATTAATATTATTATTATTATTATTTTGAATTATTATTATGTTATGCAGTTCCTCGTTCAGCTACAAGGTATGGCGCGGCCAGACGCTGTGCTAATGTGCCTGACATATTTAACAATTACAAGAAGACATTCTTAACGCGACATCAAACAGCACGCTCAAACACTTCTTAAAGCAGCTACAGTAAAATTAACCTCTTGTACATTTTTTTGCATCGCGATATTTACCTCTTCAACTTTTGTTATATGTAAATAACCAAATGTTATCTTGTTCTTTTCAATTTTTTGCCTTTCGTTTCATTTTTTTATTTTTTTTATTCATGTCTCATCAATTTATGTATACTTTTTGCCTTGTCTATCATATTCATTGGCACGGTCCTACAAGCCAACTGAGGCTTAGACCGGCCTGCTTGTGTTGTTTTGTATATTTTGTGGCAATAGACATTATTATTATTATTATTATTATTATTATTATTATTATTATTATTATTATTATTATTATTATTATTATTATTATTATTATTATTATTATTTACTGACATTCCCTTCGAAACGGGGCGGCGACAAATAGTCACCGGTCTTGCCTGAGCTAATCCAGTAATCTATAGATGTTTATCAGTCGAGCATGTTGTCTGTGTTTCCTTAATCTTTTCTTTCTCCCTTAAAACCTCTATCAACACCGGCTAAATTTTAAATGACATGTGTTCCCATTGAAGGCTAGAACACACCCAGTGGGACATACCCAGTGACTCAAGTTGACATGAAAAAGGTTCATTGAAGAGCGGCACACAACATGTTACACATACCTGCCGTGTTTGCTTAGCGGTTATGGTGTTGGGCGGCTAAGCACGAAATTCTCGGAATGGAACCGCTGCCGCGGCGGCCACATTTCGATGGGGCCGGTATGCGAAAACACCCGTGTACTTAGATTTAGCTGCACGTCAAAGAAGCGCAGGTGGTCCAAATTATTCCGGAGTCCCCCACTACGGCGTGCCGCATAATCAGATCGTGGCTTCGGCACGTAAGACCCCATAATTTATTTTAATTTTAACCTGTGGCGCATCTCCTGTGAGACGATCTTTGGTATCGAAGAGGTTCATTGAAGAGCGGAACATACTCAGTGGCCCACGTTGGTCTAACGGTTGGTTTCGAACACGGTTATCTCAGATCAGCAGCCCGAAGCCCTACCATCTGCACCAGGGACTACCCAGTGAAAGAAGTTGGCGGGAAAATGGTTAGATTCTGAGACAGATAAGTGGACAGACAGATGGGACAGACACTGTAAAATGCGTGAAGTATCCTAAGAAAGTTAGTCGCATAAGGACACCTTGTATATAGAGCAGTAGGATCAACAGTGGCCGAATTAGGGAAGGCTCAACCTAGAGCCAACGTTTGTCCTCTGTTGATCCCCTACAGTCTTTATCGTACTGCGAGCATCCATCTTGTTTGGTATTGCTGCATGTATTTGCTTGTCTCGTTTTTTTTTTGCTGCTCCAGCAGAACGCACTGCGTCGTTAGCATGCCAATGTGTTGCGGCGCGGAAGTCCGACGAATTTTGTGGCAAGTTAGCGCCCGGCGGTGCGTACTGTCAAATTAGGCGGTGAATTGTTTTACAAAGGACCTCCAGCTATAGCTCAGCAGGGCGCCCCATATAGTTAGAATTTCGCGCTGAACGCTTGGGCCTTTTTACTTTGCAGCATGTAACGAATGATATGCAGGTACGCTCTAATTCTCTGTGGCATAGTTCATGCAAACGACACGATAATTTACACTGGTTATTCTTGGATGTTGCACGCTTGCGCATACCTAACGGTATTAGCAAAGTGGCATCTCCCTTTTTTTTCCCCTGTGTTGTAGCGATTGTCTATTGTATAACATCCCCATAATTGTCAAATTACGATGCCAGGGAACGGCACCAGCGCGTCCAGTGCCAGCTGGAACACACGGAGTGGCATCGCGGCGTAACGGATGAAAACAAACACCAAGAACTGCCTATTCATGGATGGGGCCTTCTGCATGAGCCTTCGATTCCACGACTTCCCTACATAATTTGCTGTTGCCAGACGGCTTTATGCACTTCGTCAAAAGTATACCATGCCAAATGCTTGTCGTCAGTTTGCCTCCGCCAGGCTGACCACAGGCTATATTAAGGGAGTTCTTGTGGCATGTAAGTTCCAACGTCCTGGGGAAAAGAGAACTTTCGTGCTGCCCTTCCAGACGTGTGGAGTGACAGGATCGCCAGGGAAACCGCACCACAAAGCTGAACAATACGTATGGTGAATGCAAAGAGTAACCCGCACACCTTTCACATGTACTGTGGTTCTGTGGTTCAAAAATGAATCTATTCAGAGTTTTCGCTCGACTATCGACTAGTTCTGACCACCATGTAAGTACGACACCACGACCAAGAGTAGCACCGTGGCTGCTGACTTTCCGTCAATTTTCCACAACCTGTAATTTCTGAAGTTTTCCTTAAACGCATGATCTGATTTGTGGGGTTTAACTCTAGGAAGGTGAGAGACGTCGCGCTGTAGGGGGTGCCGGATAAATATTGAACTGGGATTATTTGACGCCCGCCTAAAGAAAGGTAATTAATTAAATTAACTTATGGGGTTTTACGTGCCAAAACCACTTTTTGATTATGAGGCACGCCGTAGTGGAGGGCTCCGGAAATTTCGACCACCTGGGGTTCTTTAACGTGCACCTAAATCTAAGCACACGGGTGTTTTCGCATTTCGCCACCATCGAAATGCGGCCGCCGTAGCCGGGATTCGATCCCGCGACCTCGTGCTCAGCAGCCCAACAGCATAGCCACTGAGCAACCGCGGCGGGTCTAAAGAAAGGTAGGCGAGTGTATCTGCATTCTGCCCCCATGGGAATGCGGCCGGATAATCGTATCTACGACCTCGTGCTCAGCGTCATAACGCTAGAACCATGCAATGTAAAGATCACCAAGCTTGTTACCACGTCAATCGGCGATCGCTGCTGAGAGCTAGGTATAATTAGACCTCCAGGACATCTATTTCAACGTATTGGGTGATCCGCTGGAAGGGCACAGGAGGCCGCTATATATCGCTCGATGCTCTTTTGCGGGATTCCTTCTCAGGGATCCTAAAATATCCACCTTATTACAGTGTTTGCATTGGCATATTCTCAACGTAAGTTATCTGTAAAGTAACTGAAGAATGGGAGTGATACCCATATTCGCAATGCAGTTAGAATGGGCTGGAGACCATAATAACAGAACAGCCAATCATGATAGTTGCTATATTATTCAAGGGACAGCCGGCTGATGACAAACAGTTCTTGCGAACGCTAACAATTATGAACTAGATAGTAGGTTCGTAAGCCTTTTCGTACGCGAGATCAGTTTCGTTAGTCTTGCTGAAGCTATCTATATATATATAAAAAACAGGTATAAGAAAAGAAAAAAGAAACGTTTTGTTTATTTCTTGCATTGGCCTGCATCGAATCGGTAACCGAGCGAATTACTGTAAAAAAGAATAGCTCTAACCTCTTAGTTTGCCCACATAGTGAAAAATGTTATATTGAAAAACCGAAGGGAACGGGAACACGGGAGCCGACGACACTCACCGTACACTGGGAGCAGAGGAAGGCTACGTCGGAGATGCAGCAGAGTGTGGACGAGAATACGGTTACGTACAGCACCGCCGCCAGGGCAGCTAATCCTGTGAGAGAAAAGACGAAAGTAGCGAGTCCTCGTTGTCTGCGCACAACATGTTGCGAGCTTGGCGACCGTTGCTTATCTTCCCTTAAAGAATTCTTCCTTAATGTCCTGAAACTGTACAGTGCCGTGTGCGGGACACCGTTGCGAAGGGTGTCGGATAAAGTTACACGAGCTGGGTTCGATAGCGTGCACCACACGAACACTTAGGCGCCAGCTTTGAATTCCGCGCCCGCCGTTAGACTGCAGCTGCCGCTGGGAATCGAACCCATGAGAGTGCGCTCAGCAGCAGGACGCCATACTTACTGAGTCACCACGGTGGGCTTTTCTCTTTACTTAATTTCATTTAATAGAACATAAAGCAGGGCTAGTTGGTTTACGCTATAAGCATTGGTCTTAAGTAGCGCTAACTGGACGAAACACAAGAACGAAGAAGATGGACACGCACCAAGCGCTCCGAGCTTCATTTAGTCTCCTTTATTTTTACGACCCAGGGCAACACCTGAACTATGAGCCACAGGGCAGGAAAAAGCTTTGGATTTAGTTTCTATCACCCGATGCCAGTATAAGGACCCTAACGTGTGCCACATTACCCACTCGCAGGCCTTTCTTTTCACTCCGTCGCCATATTATTGTTTGTGAAGAGAACTTCAGTTAAATACAATACAGCGCAAGGACTAAAATATAAGACCATCTTTAGTCCCGTTCTCACGGTTTCTTTTTTTTTTCTTTTTTTAACCGCATTACGTTGTCATACCAACAAGATTAACTGTCGGGCTACAATAACCAGCACTTGTTTTTAGTGTCTATATAGCGCGAAAAAACTATTCAAATAGCTTTCAGCTATAGTATGCATACTTGCATACTATATATTTACAAAAATTCCTTACGCTATAATTCCGTATTTACAAATAAAAATTCCGTATTTACAAAAATTCCTTACGCTATAATTGTTCGTAAGAGCAATTCTCAGCCAATGCTGATGTTAGACGTATAGTACTAGCGAAGGCGACCGGCCCTAAATACCTTTACGTGTGCATTCCGCCCCTGTTCCTTAGAACCTGAAACATACTAGGCATATCGCGCAGGCTTGTAGAAAAAAAAGGGCTGCCAGCACGAGTGAAATCGCGTTTCTTGACGCCTCCTGATTGGTTCTGAAGCTGTCACTGTGTCACGCGAGTATATGTTTAAGATACTGACAAGGGCTCCTAAGAGCGGTCGAGTATGACATTAAGAAGGCTCACCTCGAAAAGTTCTCGTAGTCTCCCTCCGCATATTAACTCGGAGGCGATGCCCTTCAGCAAGCGATTGCGCGTTCTCAAGAACCAAATAACAGTTCGTACACTGAAAGATAAAAGTATACATAAAAAAAGACCATTACTGTCCTAAGTTTTCGCGAAGTGGTGCATTTTTGTTCCCACACTGTTCTTAACGTAAACAACGGGTATAAAGTAGGTGAGAAAACGAAACGCGAAATAAGATTTGCTAATTTATTTGCTCCCCGATGCTCATAATTACCTTAAGTTCCCTAGGAAACCAACAGCGGGAACAAGCTCGCATGTGCTGGCCCGTTCACGTAAAAGTTAAACGATAGCCAGGCAGAACCTCGTTCCCTGGCTACAATAAAGATAATAAGGATCTTCAATAGCCACACAAGGTCTGACCTATAGTTGCAACGCGCGGCAGAATTTCATGGCAAAATTTTGTCATAGTTGTTTCTGTGTCGCTTTGACAAGTTGCTTTGTGGTTCACACATCGACCATACGTGTCTACTTCCCACACATGCAATATTCTTTACCCGCGTCCGCATTGAGAAAACAAGGTAACAAGGCTACAAGTACAACAAGCAACAAGGACAACAGGCTGGATTTTCTTACCAGGCAGTGTTCAACCTGACACCCAAGAAAAATCTAGAAGCTTCGCCGGCAGCTATATCCCTAAGATATAACATTTTGAGTATCTAGCGTTAAGAAGGCTCCAGCAAAACGCACGCTACATTTACGAAAAGCATCTACACGGAGTCCAACCAGGCGAGGATGAGACTTACAAAGCAACCGATGGCGATGATGTTGAGAAGGACTGTCCTAGACATGGAAGATTGTACTGCTCTCCCACTTCTAGCACGCATATACATTCAAGAACACTCGGCGCAAAAAAATTTGCACGATTTTTACGTGCTGCCGAGCTGTCCTGTATACGCTTGCGGCAGCGCAGAACGCTAGCATGGTGTGACGCAATGGCGATGTAACTGCGTTTGTAGCAAGGAAAGACGAAGCAAAACGCGCACGCTGGACTCCTCGAGTGAGGAGACAACCCACTGCAGATCGGAGGTGCTACCCGCGCTCGCTTCGCTCGCGTGCTGCTTTGGATGAAGTTTATTCCACTGATCTCTACTATTAGAGAAGACATCAGTGGCTTATTCTCCCCCTCCCCTTCTATTTCGAGTTACTGACGCCAAACCCGCGAGTTTTCCTGACATACCTTTGGCCACAGTAGCTTTCGGAGTGTGACTGCTGCAAAAATTACAATTTATATGACCGCTTCCCAAGTAAACCAGATAATCAAGGGTTTAGTAGGGTGGTGCCACACGTCTTGTGTGGATGACTTTCCTGTGACAAAATGTTGTTGTTTCGCCAATCTCGCGGTCCGAAAGCTTCTGTAGGAAAGCGTAATTTAAAACAGTACTTTGCGTTGATTATGTTCGCAATAAATCCACTTTATAAGCCTCCTTTTCTTAGGTGGAGGAAGGGGGAATCGTAGAGGATCACTAAAATGAAAGTCTTTAGTGCCACTGAAACTGCATAAGTTCGTCAAAAAACAACTCTCGTGTGTTTCCATAGTAGCCCTCATATGACCATTAAGCCATCCCATCCAATTTATCTACATATGTGTACTTGTCACATCTGTCTCTGTTATCTGATCGCTCTGTCACTGACTTTTAAGTATTTAGAAAGGATTTCCAATTTAACGCTGTCTTAGAATTATCATTTAGAACATGTAGCAAATCGTTTAGGGATGGTCAGTGCACTTCTGTATTCGCTGAAATTCATTTCAAGCTTGTTCATGCGTAACTATTCTATAAAGGCTTAGGTGAGTCAATTGTTAAATATGACGTGTGTGCTTACGGTTTAGCACCTCCGTATAGGCTCAAAACAATTGACTGCACCATAAGCATATTACATATTGTCATCATCATCATCATCATCATCATCAGCCTGATTACGCCCACTGCAGGGCAAAGGCCTCTCCCATACTTCTCCAACTACCCCGGTCATGTACTAATTGTGGCCATGTTGACCCTCCAAACTTCCTTATCTCATCTGCCCACCTAACTTTCTGTCGCCCCCTGCTACGCTTCCCTTCCCTCGGAATCCAGTCCGTAACCCTTAATGACCATCGGTTATCTTCCCTCCTCATTACATGTCCTGCCCATGCCCATTTCTTTTTCTTGATTTCAACTAAGATGTCATTAACGCGCGTTTGTTCCCTCACCCAATCTGCTCTTTTCTTATCCCTTAACGTTACACCTATCATTCTTCTTTCCATAGCTCGTTGCGTCGTCCTCAATTTAAGTAGAACCCTTTTCGTAAGCCTCCAGGTTTCTGCCCCGTACGTGAGTACTGGTAAGACACAGCTGTTATACACTTTTCGCTTGAGGGATAATGGCAACCTGCTGTTCATGATCTGCGAATGCCTGCCAAACGCACCCCAGCCCATTCTTATTCTTCTGATTATTTCACTCTCATGATCTGGATCAGCAGTCACTACCTGTCCTAAGTAGATGTATTCTCTTACCACTTCCAGTGCCTCGCTACCTATCGTAAACTGCTGTTCCCTTCCGAGACTGTTAAACATTACTTTAGTTTTCTGCAGATTCATTTTTAGTCCCACCCTTCTGCTCTGCCTCTCCAGATCAGTGAGCATGCATTGCAGTTGGTCCCCTGAGTTACTAAGCAAGGCAATATCATCAGCGAAGCGCAAGTTACTAAGGTATTCTCCATTTACTCTTATCCCCAATTCTTCCCAATCCAGGTCTCTGAATACCTCCTGTAAACACGCTGTGAATAGCATTGGAGAGATCGTATCTCCCTGCCTGACGCCTTTCTTTATTGGGATTTTGTTGCTTTCTTTATGGAGGAGTACAGTGGCTGTGGAGCCGCTATAGATATCTTTCAGTATTTTTACATACGGCTCGTCTACACCCTGATTCCGCAATGCCTCCATGACTGCTGAGGTTTCGACTGAATCAAACGCTTTCTCGTAATCAATGAAAGCTATATATAATGGTTGGTTATATTCCGCACATTTCTCTATCACCTGATTGATAGTGTGAATATGATCTATTGTTGAGTAGCCTTTACGGAATCCTGCCTGGTCCTTTGGTTGACGGAACTCTAAGGTGTTCCGGATTCTATTTGCAATTACCTTAGTAAATACTTTGTAGGCAACGGACAGTAAGCTGATCGGTCTATAATTTTTCAAGTCTTTGGCGTCGCCTTTCTTATGGATTAGGATTATGTTAGCGTTCTTCCAAGATTCCGGTACGCTCGAGGTCTTGAGGCATTGTGTATACAGGGTGGCCAGTTTTTCTAGAACAATCTGCCCACCATCCTTCAGCAAATCTGCTGTTACCTGATCCTCCCCAGCTGCCTTCCCCCTTTGTATAGCTCCCAAGGCTTTCTTTACTTCTTCCGGCGTTACTTCTGGGATATCAAATTCCTCTAGATTATTATCTCTTCCATTATCATCGTGGGTGCCACTCGTACTGTATAAATCTCTATAGAACTCCTCAGCCACTTGAACTATCTTACATATTGTGCGTGAGATATATTCAAATGCTTCCTGTAGCTAAATAGTTAACATTAGGTGTTTTATATAAGCAATATTTTTCCGGTGTCCTTGAAATTCCAGAACAAGAAGGCAGCCAACCGTACGTCGAGTCGTAAATCTGTTATTCCCAGACTATGTACTAATTACGGAACGATGACTCGTGCTTTAAGCGTCCCGTGTTGCAGAAAATCTGCTGTCGGCGTTGGCGGCGTTGTCCGCGAGTGACTAATCATCCCGAACCAACCCAGGCCCTTCGCGTGGCACATAGGCGTTACTGGAATAATTTACTTTCTCAAGATAAAATGCGTCGGGAAATTCGTAAAGTACGACTTACTCACAACCTACAGACATAATAGCGTTGGGTTGCAATTTCAATATACGGGAAAACATAATTCTGTAACGCGGCAACTCAAACAGGACCCCCTTTTCTAGCTGCTGTTTGAGGTGTGGCGCATGTGTGCACAGCCACCGCGATCGGCCCACGCAAGACGCCGCGTTTCCCGGTAAACATTATGGTTAGATAAGCTGCAGTTGCCGGGAAGCGTAACAAGCAGTCAGGGATCTTTGAACGCTATCTCGTTCCACTCTTATGGTGAATTTCAGTGGCAGATTCCATGCATTTCCGGTAGTAGTTTTTTTTGCTCCTTGCGGAGCAAGTCTATTCCATTGGGAGATTGAGGGTGCCTCCCGTATCTTTCATTGGATGACTGGAAGCAGCTCCACCGCTAGATGCACTCCACGGAGCAGCGCTCTCTACTCCGCAAAAAATTGATGAAGTCGACCGGAAGTCGCTTGATGTCATGGTCACCCAGAGCCAACGTACCGCTAAGGCGCGCGCACCCATGCACGCGAATCGCGGCCTCTCGGAAGAAATGAGTGGTCCGTCGCGTCATGAACTTGCGCTTTTACTGCTTGCGAAGAGCGATGATTCATCCAGCTCTAGATCCGATTCGACCAGCTGGGACTCAAGCGACAAAGAAGCTTCGGAAGTTATGGTGTATTCTGGCAAGCTTTCGACATCACGTTTCGGCCGCCGGCCAAGAGACCGAAAGTTGTGCGTTTCGTCGACGACATCGTTTCCCCAGCATTCGGATCAAGAGGTAACAGTGACTCCACTTTGCGAAACTCGCATTTTAAAAGCCTTTATTTTCGTTGATGAAATGCAGATCTGAAGGCGCTTCAAGCTGGCTCGATGCGTTGCCACCGAAGGGATTGCGGGTTTCGCTGCGTCTCCGACGTTTGCGACACACGATTACGGCGCACAAGAGAAACCGCCTTACATGCGGCGTGGCTTCCATTGGAGCGCCAGGAGGCTAAAGAGAAACATGAAACTTCTAAAGACAACGTGCGCGCGAGTTGAAGCCGAAAACAACGAAAAACGCGAGGAATGCTGGGCGCTTTTGGAAGCGGATGTGCGCTAGCACCCCCTGCCAATTGCTCTGGAAGGAGTGCCTGTGTTTCAGTCGCAGATTCCATTCTGTTGCGCTCCAGCATATCGGAGTGCTCTTGTGGATAGTTCGTCGGCCACACCGAATATGCCAATTGAATTCACTCTTAAATGCGAAGTTGAAGCGTCCTCCAATTTCTATTTACCATTGAACTGTGAATGGTTAACTGTGAACTCGATGGTAACAGCCATAAAAGCAATGAAGACGTGCCTAAGGTCATGGATCCCAGAAAACAATTAACACGACTCTGTCCCTTGCCCGTCAACACTATCACTGCGTCAATTCTCCTTTACTTATTTGTTGCGATAAGCATGTTACATCCCTGTTGTAGTTATTGATCGACTTTATTTTTCCTCTTCTTCCTTTTTTTTCTTTCCTCGTCTTCTTTTCCCCCATTTTGACACATCGGACAAGATTAACATGCACCCGCTTTGGTTGCTTAGTGGCTATGGTGCTGCGCTGCAAAGCACGAGGTCGCGGGATCAAATCCAAGCCAGGGCGGTCGCATTTCGATGGGACCGAAATGCGAAAACACCCGTGTACTTAGATTTAGGTGCACGGTAACGAACCCCAAGTGGTCCATATTTCCGGAGTCCCTCCCTACGGCGTCGTGCCTCATAATCTGATCGTGGTTTTGGCACGTAAAATTCTATAATATAATTTTTAAGCTTAACATGGTTTAAGGCTTATGTTCTACAACGCCCGTACGACACTTTGTACTAATCAGGCGCGCACAAGCACTTGTGCTTGTGCGGGCTCATCACATGGTGCTGTACCATGTTGGTACTATTGTACAAATGTTACGGGAAACAATAGATTTCAAACTAGCCATAGCTGGTACGACTATAATGATGTTGACGACAGAAGGACGATGACAACGGCGATGACATGAGGATGGCAAGGGCAACAGTGACGATGATGTCGCGACGACTGCGGCTATGGCGTAAGTACTGCTACTGAACACAATGTCGCTAGTTCGATCTGCAGCCGTGGAGGCCGCATAGCTTTGTGGGAGCGGGCTGTAGAAAAGGCTAGCGTTCGCTATGCGCTTGTTAAAAAACCTGCAGTGGCCAAAATAATCTAGAGCTGTTGGCTATGGGGTGTCTGATAGCATGTGCTGATTCATAAACATTAAACTAAATCAATCAGTCAATCAATCAATCAATCAATCAATCAATCAATCAATCAATCAATCAATCAATCAATCAATCAATCAATCAATCAATCAATCAATCAATCAATCAATCAATCAATCAATTATTCATGAGAATGCCGGCCTTAAAACGAAGGCTCGATGGATGGAATGTTCTGGAGCCTTGATATAATCCTGGGAAATTACAGATGATTTCTTGCTACATCTTTGTAGAAAGAAAACATGATTAGGACCCATTGAAACTTACCTTAAGTACCCTCGACAGCTATCATTGTGAAATGGTTAGCACGTGTTGCCTGCGAGCGTTGTCTGAAGATTCCAGTGGCTCAGTGTGTTTGACGGTGGAATGGCTTCTCTACATTTCTGACTAGGAAAGCTGTCCCTCTTTCAAGCAAAGTAAATAAAAACTGACTCGATTGGTAAGCAGTGCGCGATGCGGGAATAGAGAATGCATCTTACTGTATCATCGCTACGCTCAAGTCTGATACTTACAGCCGGCGGGAACCAGGCGCTACAATAACTTACAAGAATATATTGTATAGAATACACAGTGGCTAAGCTACGACGTAGTCGTACAGTAGGTGGAACATACGCACCCATCCAGAATACATTATCAGTCATTATTTTATCCTCCTGACAGCCAGCGTCAGAGCATTTCTTTTTTTTTTTTTCATCCGTTACCCTTCAGAGTAGCATCTACACCCAATATCTATCGGCAGAAAACTGTCAATGAAGATTTGTATTTCTCTTTCTCTGTCATGATCTTGCCATAAGAGTGTGAGAAAAACATGTTCACGCAGGGGCCTTATGCCACTTCTCCCATTAAAGCGTCGACACATTTCTTTACTTCAGGCTACGAAACAGATTTAAGTATCGCTAAAGTATGTTTATTGCGCCTTCGTACGGTGTTCTTTTGACACCAGTTGCAATCACGTGTCGAAACTCTATAGAGTCACGGATTCCATTATTTGTATATTGTCTATGCTCCAGAATTTTGTATGGTATTTTCTTCTTCGCATTCCGAGATGTGCCCTCTTCCGCGCAAAACTCTTAGCTTACAAACAAATGTTGCAGTTTCGCCATTAGAGTGAAGCAATTAATGCGATAGCAACCTGTTAGAATATTCCACGAAGTGTAAGACTCGTAGCTGTAGTGGCTGTATAAATTGAAGTAAACGTATAGCTGACTAATTAAAAACGAGCTGTTGTGCTACCAGTCCTCCGTTTGAATCCTTCCATCAGACAATGTCATTTATGTTTACTAATTAAGCCAACGTCTTTCTTAGTGGCTTTACCACCACTTTTTCGTATCGGGTATGTTTCAAACCTCTTTTCTGGGCCAATCCCGGAGGTAGTGCATGGCCACGCCAATAAAATTACATCATTTTTAGGTTTGAGCTCCCTGTCGGTGTTTTGTTTCATGACATTTGCTTAAGGGCTGCCATTCTAAAAAAAATTGAGGAATAATTTTGCCAAGAATGTAAGATTATGAACTTCAGTGATAGAATGGTGCGGCAATAGAACCAGCTTATACCGCATGTCGTATAGCATGGCATGACATATAGCATACATATACCTAAATATATACATAACCTCAGGGTGACGGTGACGACAAACGTTCGCTTGGAAAGTCCATATAATTGCTATCGCAATAATAATCTGTACCGATATGAACCACCGAACGTCTGGCAGGAGGTAGTTAGCGTGGACATTTGTGTACGCAATTTGCTGCAGTCTTGACGTGGACGCACGAAAGTGTAACTATTAAACTAAGAAAAGTACTATGATACGGTGATATCGCAAATACAAAAATAATTCTCCGGACATTGAAACAATTTAAGCGTATGCGCAAGAAAGAGAGAATGACAGCACGCCATGGACTACGAGCGAATCGGCACGTTGCCATTAAGGACAAAATTAGTTTACTTAAGTGTGCCATTTAAGGTAGTGAACGCGCATGCTAGCTAAACATCTAAAAGTGCCGAAAAACGTGGGATTCGTAAGACGTGCTAATGCAAGACATCAGCGGCCAAATTTTGGGCTCTCCGCAACACGCCGCTGCAGCCATTAATTTCACAGCCCGAAATATAAAGAAATGCGTGAAGTTTATTCCGTCGGCTAATTCGCGCCTCCAGCGTCGAACGGGTCTTTACTGGCTTCCGGTGGACCTGGCGATATTTCGGGTGGAGCTCTAGGAGGCAGATCTGGCGGGGCTTCAGACTGTTCCTCTGCAGCTTGCGGATAATCTTTCGGCGCTCTCTCCAGATCTTTCTCGCTTCTGGAAAAGGTCCCCGGAGTAGCCGGTGGTGCCAGAGGAGCCTCCGACGAGTCTGCTCCAACTTGAGGAATGTCTTGTAGAGATTGCGGTAGCTCAGGTGGGATTTTCGGCGGCACTTGCGGAGCTGTCGGCAACTTATCTGCATCTTTCGGCAGACCTTCTACAGATTTCGGCAACTCATCCGCCGGTTTCTTCAGGTATACAGTGCTGGCGGACTGTTGGGGCTGCTGCGGTTTTATATCCACAAGCTTTGGGAGAGACTGCGTGATGCCTCCTCGAATTACACACATCGGCATGTCATCCGATCCGGCCGAACCGGCAAACTTGAAAAAGGATGGTTCAATTCTTCGGCGCCGACTTGACGGCGGCGGCGGTAGTGGTGGTGGCGGTGGTGGCGGCGGTGGCGGCGGTGGCGGGGGTGGAGCTGACGACGGCGGCGAATCATCGGCGATCCCTCCGAAGGGTCCCCCCGTTGAGGGTAGCATGGCGGGGCCCTCCTGTGCTGCTGGTACCGTTTTGTCCGGCACTCTAGGAGTGAAGTTGGCTTTTATGAGCACCGACTGCAGCGCCTTTAATCGAGGGTCAAACCGTAACGCTAGCTTGTGCTGCCCAACTCTGTCCTCCGTCGATCGTCCGAGGGTTGCCTGTCGCACTGTTCCCGCAGTTCCTGCTTGCGGCAAATGCGGTGGTAGCGTTACTTCTGGCTGTGGGAGGCAGGCGGTCGCTCTCGCCGGCGTAACGCATACAGAACCGCGTGCTTCATCGGGAAGCGGTGGAAGCAGTGGCAGCGAACCACTAGGGGGTGGATGCAGGCAGTAGAATCCCGTCCGCCGCTGCGCCGATGCGTGGGGCGTATGTATTCCGGCCGTAATGTTTACGAAATGGGGAGACTGCATCTGTTGCTGTAACTGCCGCTCGACTTGCGCGACTATTCCGTGTACCCAGGGTGATGACGAGCGCGTTGTGCCGGTCTGCACGGGCTCCCCTCGGACTGTGGCAGCATGGGCCACTGTTTCGGGACCTTTTTCGCGCAGCAGGGGTTCGAATACGGCCCGTATTTGCACATATGGCTTGAACTCTTCTTCGTTGCTTTTCTGGCCTCGCCCTTCTTCTTGCCTGCCCATTGCACCTTGGCTGGCCAATTGTCCCGCGTGAGACGTTCCTCGCGTTGGTTCTTGTAACTTCTCGTGCCATTTTACCTGCTCCTGCTGCGACTCCGTCGCCGTGGCTGGCGTGAATCTGCCTTCCGTGCCAACTGGAAAGGCCGGCGGTGCATCTTCGAACACGGCGTTGAGATCCAATTCCCGGGTCTTGAAGTACTGCGCTCTTCCCACTGACCTAGAGGGCTTGGATTCCGTTAACAGTTCGCGCTCTGATGCATGTGTAGCTATTCCTCTAGTTATTCTTTCAGCTTCTACTGAAGCTTCAGCTCTGTCGTCACGTGCTACCGCGTCAGCTGGCGTGCTCCTCAGCATGGGTTTCTGCGTCAGCACTTGGGTCGACTTCCGCCCGCCCTGAGGTGCGTCTTCGCGTGTCAGCGCGGCCGTTTGAGTCGGAGAGCCTAGAAACCTCCGGATCTTCACAACGGGGCCCATAATTGGAGTGCGCCCAAGCTGCGCAGATCGTCCACGCACGTACTGGAAGCCTGCCTTGATTCTCGTAATGGTCTTACTCAAGGGAGGTGGGGCACGTTGATCCACACTACTATGCTTGAGCTTCTGATCCTTATCGTTGTCACTGTGCCTGCCCTCCTTCCTACTGCCCGTTTTGTCGTTAACTGCTGCTGACGATCGCTTCGGTTGTACTGGCGGCGCTGTACCTGGTTGTTCTTGCGGCGGCTGTTGTGCTGGTGTTGGCCTTAATACAAGCTTATTCAGCTGGCGCCTACTTGACCGTCGTTTCGCGGCATACCGTGCCAAGGAAGACTCAGATAAACTCTGGCGTAGGGCTGTCAACCGTTCGTCGCTTGCAGCCATCGCCATGCTGTAGCCGTAGAGGCACAGTAACAGCATGAGCTGTGATAAAATAAAGGCAAATATATTAGCACCTTCAACCGTTACAACGCGAATACAACAAAGACGACAAAGTAAGCAGGCTCGCGCGCAGCGGAACATAGTTGGTCGCCGTCGTGGCGAGTCAATTACACCTTCCACCACGGAAGGATTTGTCATAAGCGTGTTCGCCTTCGTGAGCCCGCATTATGTCTAAGAGGTGTCGCACCAGCAGCAAAGGCTATTTTAAAATGCAGAGCTTAGAAGCGCGCACATGCTATTCTTGTCTGTCTTATAGCCGATGAAATCTGAAATTAGAATCACTGTTCTTACCATCCCCTGACTGAAATGTATCTGAGGCGTTCTAGCTTAAAAATATTATACCTGCCACTCGCTGACAGCGGCTTCTATAATAAGTGCATCTTTTTTTCTTTTTTCGGAACTGACTGTCTTTTCTCGAGCATTGATATTAGATTTGAAATTTAATTACTTCTACTAGATTTTCCGCTTCTGCAAATAATACTCTTCTTGAGCACGCCTTAAGCAATATCACACCACCTCCAGTACAGGTGTCATTGACATGCCTATCACGGATCATTTTCCAATTTTTATTACCTTCGCCGAAGAAAAACCTATAACACTAGTTATTTCACTTCCAGTTTCAACCGGGATGACATTGTTAATACAATGAGTGGTAACAATGGGGCATCAATTAGCACTCTATATGATCCTGAAAAATCACTCGAAGAATTTTGTTCATTATTTTTGAAGGCCGTGTACGCTAGCACTAAAGTGGTCAATGCAAAACTATCTAATTTAATTTCCCTGTAATCCTGGGATAAACAAAGGTTTGTTAACCGGCATGAAAAAAAAATCGTCTTTACAGGAAGACTACAAAACAGCCGTTCAATGTAAGCCTAGCACATCGCTATAAAAAAAAATACAATATCATGTTGAAATATCTACAGAAAAAATCAAAACAGCTTTGTTATGAGAAAGAATTCTGCAAACCCAGAAATAATCTTGAGAAACACTGGCAACTTTTCAAAGATTTATAATGCACACCAGGGTATTAGAACCATTGATAAAATAACTTATGAACATTAAACCTGCACTGAATCATCTTGTAAGACAACTCATTTAGCAATTACTTCTATGAAGTATACAGTAATATTCCGACAGCCTCTTCGTATCCGTTTAACTGCTGCAATCATACCTTCTTTCTTTTTCGCATTTCAACCAATGAGGCCTGTTCTGCTATGTTAGATCTAAGAAACATTAGCCCAGGACTAGATAACGTCTCTACCTATCACTGAAGATTTGTTGCTCCTTGTATTGTGGAGAGACTGAGCAACGTAACCTAATTTTTAAATGTAGTACCTTTCCCAGTTCGCTTAAGAAGGCGAAATTATTTCCTGTCCATAAAAAAGACGATAAATTTGAAATGCCTAATTATCGCCCAATCTGTATTCTGTCCTACGTTAGTAACCTTATCAAGAAATTATTTCTGAAACATGTAAACAGCTACCTAAGAAAATTTAAATTGTTGAAACCTTGCCAATTTGGTTTCCGTCCTGGCAGTTCGACCAGCTTAGCTTTTATAGCATTAACCGATTGCATAAGGTGTTCTATTGATAGCAGTAAATTCGTCGGCACAGTATTTTTAGATTTTACTGAAGCTTTCGACATTGATAATCATACCATTTTATTCACCAAAATAAAATATTTAGGTATAACAGGTTCAGCCTTAACGGTTTTAAGAGGCTACTTACTTGACTAAGAGCAAACAGTTTGTGTAAGGGACGCTTATTCTGAGTCAAACGTTATTAATCAAGGAGTACCGCAGCGCTCAATACTAAGGTCTTTGTTGTTTTGCATTTACATTAACGACTTACTTAATTTTCCTAATCTTTCTAATACTACGACATATGCTGTTGATACCACAATTTCGATGTCAGGCAAGTCTTTAACCTTATTCCTTAAGTTGAACAATGAACTAGCGAAAGTTGTATAACAGTGTCAATTAAATCATTTAATTTTAAACCCTGTTAAAAAGCAGTTCATGTCATTTAAAACGAAGCATAGGATGTTTCCACGTATGCCCCAAGTAACCTTCGACCATCACTTTATTCCTGCAGTAGAATGTGCGTCATTCCTTGGCCTAAATTAGATTCTAACTTAAAGTTTACTAATCATATTGCTGTTGCTAAACAAACAAAAAAGGCTTCTTTCGGCATATGAGCATTGATTAAATCACGAGCTTTTCTTTTTTTACACAAACACGCATTATTATATTTATACTTTGGTTTCATTCATAATCATATCACCTATGATATTGCTTCCTGGGAAAGACATATAACTGTCACCTCTCGTCTATTCAACGCATACAGAACGAGCTGTTCGCATAGTCACAAACAGTTTTTTTTTACTCAGGTGATCTGCCGCTTCTTCAATCTAACATTATTCTACTTGTATCTGGCTTGTTAAGTATAATGCAAGTATATTCTTTTTTTTAAATTAGTTAACGAACAGGTACGTTGCTTACGAATTTGTAGAGTGTAGATTACTCACTAATACCAAGTGCACTAGGTTTGCGCATAGTTTCAGCTTTCTACTACCTAAATGTAACACCAACTATGGAATAATGGCATCCTCGTTTTCTGCGTTAACATGGAATGACCTACCACATCCCCTTAAACACCATCTTTTAATACATTCAAAGATGAATTGAAATTATTTTTTTTTTGTAAATAGTCTCATACTCGATAACATGTTCTTCTGCATAATTATGCTTTTTGATATATGTACTTCTTTGTTTATTGTCTCTTACATTACGCGTTCTTTTATTGTCCTGTTTTTTTTTTCTGATTTAACCCACATCCTGTATACATCTTTGTTTTAATTTTAACAGAGGGTCCCGCTGAAGTCGTTGACTTTGGGACCCTTGTCTGCATGCTGTCTGTTACTGGATGGATAATAAACTGAAACTGTAACTGAACCACGCCAAATAAGTGTTCGTTCCAACATTTCGGGGCTTCCAGGTACATCGGCAGCTGCTCATGAGAAAAGCCAGATTTTCGTTTATCTATGTTGCGAGCAGCAAACCGACTATCACGTCGTCTTTCAACAATCCCAGCATTCTTGAGTGACGCCAGCAACGTAAGCGCAACGGCATCGAGGCGTCTTACCTCGAGCCCGGATACTGCAGCGTCGATTACGAAGTCTGCAACCAATACCGAAAGCTATAAAAGAAAAGGAATGTGCGAAACAGTTATTCGAGATTGTTCATGCCCCCTCTGTTGTCGCAGCTCTCGGTTCTGTGAGACACCGTCACGTGAACACATTCGAGTACAGCGGGTGGTGGCTAACGCCGCTGTGTGCTGGGCAAGCTAGACCGGTACTATCTATGCACAGTCTCACCGAAAGTATGTGCGGCCGCGTCAGTCAGTCTGGAAAAGACTGCTAACTTGGGCTGGTTGGTAGATGCTATATAGTCAACTACTCGACGGAAACCTGTCTGGCGAGGAAAGGACATCACTGATATAAAACATAGACTCGCCAAATAAGTAAAATAAAATATTGTCCTTTGACGCTTCGGGTCCCGTACGGGTCTCCTTGTTCGCAATGGCCAACAAGGGACAAGGGACCCGTATGGGCCCCGAAATGTCAATCGCCATAATTTTATTTGTTTGCCGCGTGTATGTTCTATCAATGATGGATTGATAGATTTTACAGTAACAGCGCATAGTACAAGGCAAACGGAGTGGATGGACGAAGCCCTGAGGTCGGAGCTCTCATTCAGTTTGTCCTGTCCCGTGTGCTGTTACTCCAACTATAACACGTACTAACCTGCCCAAGTAAGCACTGTCTTGCAGTTCACTTCTATATTACATCGGGCATCACTTTACCCTCTCTCCGGACAAATTCTTCGATTGTTCGGGAAACAGCGCTTCGTCCGTTCATTCCATTTGTTCTGTCCTATATGCGCTGCTACGCTATCAAGGTGAGAGCGCCTCCGAGCGCTCTGATTTGGAGCGCGGCGCTCTGAACGAACAAAGTGTGTGTGTTCTGAACACCCACTTACGACCAACCGAATGCACCGTTAGCGAATCAAGAGCGAGACTCGAAAGAAAGGGTCGTTGGTTCCCCTTGCCAGCCATGCCGGACATGGAATTTGTTTCATTGAAGGATTACGGGTAGATTAGGGGCGCATCATGGCCGAATGAGATTTCTTTCTGGAGGACACACAAACGGTTCTCCTTCTAGGTTGGCTAATGGGATCCAACGCACAATCTCCGCTGTGCCGCACAGAGCAGTAGGTGAAAGTGTGCACAAAGCATAGCTACAGTATGCCGCAGAAAGGCAAAGCGGTAGACAGGTGGCAACCCTGCTTTTCAGTATCACCTTTTTATGACGTCATTTATTCTGGAATCCACCGGACGTGGTTGTCGCTCGTCGGTTACTTGAGTATTGAGTTATGATGCAACGCAATGCGATCCAATGCAATGAGTTACAGTACAAGATATATATACAATGCATGAATGAGATATGAGACTCTCTAACGTAAAGCTATTCCAATCTGTTTCTATTATATTCCTGCCACTAGCCCTACACGATTGGTAAAACGTATTTCGGGCCACCCCGACTCCGCCTATCACATGAGGTCACGAAAGGCGTGAAAACTCCTCAATTGCTTTGACGTGTACAGACTGATTATGCATGATTAGGACGACTAAATATATACAGGGTGTCCCACATAACTTGAGCCAAGAATTTAAATATGAAAGGGCATCGGAAGCGAATTGAACCGAACGCATACTATTCGCAATAGCATATAGTAACTCAGACAATTTTTGGTTTCCCTATAACTCACTAATTAATTAAGTTTAATTAGCCAACTTTTTAATTATTGGCTGAGGACCCCAAGTATGAAGAGAAGATTTGTAGAGCACCTTCAGAAACCACTGATCGAGTTGTTTCCTTTACGATACGTTTCACGTAGTCCTTTTGTCCGGGTTGCAAAGAAAGCACGCGAAATATGAAAAAAGCCACGTGATGGAGCGCTTGCGCAGTGGTATCGTGCTGCTCTCAAGCATCCGTTCGGTGAACAAGGTGGCCTCCCGTCGGATGACGGCGCAAATGCATGCTGCTGGCCGAGCGCTGCCGATGGGATAAAGAGCGCCCTGCCGCTTCCTCGTCGCCATTCACGATGCAGCCGACCTTGTGCACCGAACGCACGCTTGAGAGCAGCACAATACGAATGCGTAAGCGCTCCGTCACGTGGCTTTTTTTTTCATATTTCGCGGGCCTTCTTTGCAACCCGGAAAAGATGAGTACGTGAGACGTATCGTACAGGAAACAACTCGATCGGTGGTTTCTGAAAGTGCTCCACAAATCTGCGTATCATACTTGGGGTCCTCATCCAATAATGAAAAAGTTGGCTAAATAAACTTAAGTAATGAATTATGAGGAAAACAAAAAGTGTGCTGAGTTACTATAGGCCAGTGCGAATAATATGCGTTTGGTTCAAATCGCTTCCGACGCGCCTTTAATATTTAAATTCTTGGCTCAAGTTATGACACCATGCATGGAAAAGGGGAAATGTTATGTCAACATTTTTTGGGCTACGCACATTTCGCCTGCTTGTCACGCGACGTCAAAAAACGGCGAATACTCACCACGGCAATGAGACGTGAACGTTTTAAAGATGCATTAGTATGCAGAACAAAACTGAAATATTTGGTAATAACCAGAGACTGCCCCGTTTCGAAGGTAATAGAACCGATCACTCTGGAACTGGCTACTCGGAACTGCCGGGAAAAACGGATTTATTTGCGTATATTAAAAAAAAATTGCGTAGCACTATAACGTTGTCATGCTCTTTCGGCACATGCACGACATCGCTCTGCCAACTCTCCTTCACTGAGGATATGGTTTAGCGCCATTTTTAGACTTCCGTTGCAAGTCGCCACGATTTCCGACCAATCCCCTCAAACTGAGCAAGGGAAAGTGGACCAATCGCAGACGTCGGCACCGTTCTCCTTATCCGCCGTTATCGACTTTCATTGCGTTTGCTCAGCCAGGTGGATCCCTCTCCACTTCTTTCTGCGCGCTCCTGGCCCCTTTTCAGCTAATCAGATAAAAAGAAGCCTACCAAGGAGACAACGCTATCTGCTTTTAAAGCAAGCAAAAGTGACCTCCTATAAATGAGAAGAGCGTTTGATTGGGCTGTTCAAACAACAACGCGGGTCACTGCCCGATGCTTGTGTCGGCAGTTGAGTAAATTTAACGGCAGAGGTTTGGAATAAAACCAGAATGAAATAGGTTTACGTTACACAGTACATAGACCGGTATAAACTAAGGATTCATTTCGCTGGATTATGTTCCTTTCTCAGCATCGTGTACCACTCATGGCCGGCCAGTCACGGTGATAACGTGAGGGGAACGCCTCTCGTACCACTGACAAAGCGCGAAAACAAATAGCATTATAATAAAATCATTACATTACATTGCCGCCATGGTGTTGAAGACGGTATAAAGGAAAGAAATGAATCAGTTTACTCGCAAGCAATAAGCAATCCTGCCCGTTTGCACCTATTATGCGGAAAGTACGGCCAGTATTTGTTACCTCTGGGAGTGATAACAGCGGAGCTGTGGTTTAATCGCAAGGATAATATAAAAGGGCACGTCCAGCCTGTCTGGGCCTTCAAGTGCGTTAATAAGTCAGCGTTCTCTGCTAAAATAGAACATTGCCCTTCTTTCAATCTTTCTTTCTTTCTTTTCTTTCTTTTCTTTCTTTTCTTTCTTTCCTTTCTTTTCTTTCTTTTCTTTCTTTTCTTTCTTTCTTTCTTTGCACTTTTTAAACACTGACTTTGAGAAGTATACGAGCACAGCCTAATTTACTGTATTCTTTGTGCCCGTACTAACTTTAGTATGCACTATAACATGCGAAACTTTAACAGCGCTGTCAGGTATCACGAGCTGTAGCTTACCATTGTAAAGGAGTGCGAAGCAGGGGAGTCGACGCAGCTTACTCGAAGCCATGCGTGAACCTAATGAAACACGAAAAAAAGATGTTTTCTCATGTCTTACGTGCTGAAATTGGTATACAAATTTCCCGGATTTCGGGATTTAGTTGAGCCAAAGCAATGCAGTACGTACGTTGGACGACTGCTTGGCGTGATCGTAGTCGTCGCAAGCAAGGGCTAGCGACTCGGTGCAACGCAGCAAGAATATTGCCACGATCAACCAGAAACCGTTGACAACCAGGAATCTGATAGCCGACTTGGGGTCCTAATGTGATGGGAGAGTTGTCATTCAGGGGCGAATTAACGTAAAGTTATTCCAAACTTTTCATTTCCAATTCTGCAATCAGCTCTCCACGATTAGTCAAAAACTTTTTTGCACCACCCCAACTTCGCCTGTCTGTCATGCGACGTCACGAAAACCGCGATAGCTCCCAATCTGACATTACGTGTACACACTGTGGTTATGCTTGATTCGACCGAACAAAAGAAAATGATTATTTCCGATTCGACGCCTTTTCGACATTAACCCTCTGCTATTGGTCAGAAGGTTTCAGGCTGCACCCACTTTACTTTTCTGTCACGCGACGTCACAAAACCATGAATACTCATTGCGTCAATGTGACGTGTGCGCGTTAAAAATGCAACAATATGACGAACGAAATGGATTTTTTTCTGAATAGCCGCAGGCTGCCCCGTTCTGAAAGGAATAGAAGGCGGCTGCCGCCGATCGTTCAGGCACTGGATACTCACACCTGCCGGAGAGCATAGGTTTATTTGTGCATAACAAAACTCTTTGCGCAGCCGTATAACGTTATCGAGCCCTTTCGGCACGTATACGACATCGCTCTGCCAGCTATTCTTTGCTGAGGATCCGTTTTAGCGGCATCTTTAAATGTCCGTTGCACGCCGCCGCGATTTTAGACAAGCCACCGCAAGCTAAGTAAGGGAAAGCGGGCCAATCGTAGAACGCCGGCACCTCCCTCTTCATCCGGTTATCTATCTTCAGTGCGCTGGCTCGGCCCCATCGAAACCCTCTCCACTTGAGCGTGCTGCTCGCCTCTTTTAAGCCAATTAAATAAGAAAAACCACTCAACGTAGGCAGTGTTATTAGTATTGAAAGCAAACAAAAGGTACTTCATAGAAACGAGGAGAGCGTTTGATTGGGCTGTTCAGGCCATGCTGCGGGTCCCCACCCAATGCTTGTGTCCGCGATTAGGTAAATTTGACGTCAGGAAATTGGAATAAAAACATATTGGTGTAGTATTACGCTATATGGCCCCTGTTTAGTGTGACTATTGAAAAAAAAAATCGACCCATAATTTATACAAGGGTGCCACCATATAGAATGTAACTACAAAATTAACAAAAAGAATCACAAACAAAAAGCATAGAACAATATACCTGCCATGTTATGTTCGTCGTGGCATTGTGTGTCTGTCGTTGATCTAACGGTAATCATTACAAAGCTAGCTATAGTTTACCGACGTTGACTGGTAAATAACAAGGGCGTGCAGTCATTACCATGAAATCCGGCACGAAGGCAGGATCTAGAATAACTTACTTGCTTTTTCAGTTTTGCCTTATACTTTCGTATGAGGATTGTAACGATAAATGAAAGAAGCTCGGAAGAAACAAAACGAGCGAGAACTGGTTGCAAGAATTTGCCTACAAGAAGAGAGCGCACGCGTAGCGGTAGTCGAAGTCGCAATAGTCTCACCAGTATATCTTTCCACGGTATATAGGAAGAAAAAAAGATCCCCCGAAGCTTAAGGTGGACTGAAATTCTATGATTTTGCCATAGCACACTTATGCTGACTGTGGAAAACAGGGGGAATGCTGAATGTGCGATTCATAAATGTTTAATGACGTCACTTCCCTCACTTATTACCAACACGTGGTTGCCCAATAAGCTGTTCAAGCCCTAGGTGCTCGGGGCATGAACGGCGATGAGGGCAAGTACATTAGAGTGCATGCTACGCGTGGTGGCTCAGGCAGGACGTTATCTCATGTGAATCAACTTGAACAAGTAGGTTTTGGTTTGATAACGCGCCATTAAGAGCGGCAAGAGCGAGGTACATCCCGTTTAGTTAAGTAACAGACGCTGTGTATATTACATATTGGTAACTGGCAGTGGTCAGAGACCGAAACACACGGCGGGCCTACTACGTATCTAAGAATTGTTATGGGTTAGTTAACAAACGAAACGACTCGCCATTGTTTGACTTACCATTGGCACCAGCCACGATGAGTACCGGGACGCCGGAACTTCCCACGTGTACCAAAAACACAAAGTCTGCAAGGCGAAACCGTAATATAACAAACAAAAATTATGAAGGACACCGGTCGCTATCCGAGAATGTGTTTATCGTGCGGTGGGATGGGGTCATTTGTGGCACTATGTTGCACGTAGCACTATGTTGCACGTGGCACTATGTTGCACAGTGTTTACGGATGCCGTTTTCCTTGCCACCGTGCCTTACCCGTACGCGGGAGCCAACCGGTACTTTGTGCGCCACTTCCTCAAGAACCCCGTGCTGTGTTTGCGACCGTCTCAGGTCGGCGCAGCGCGTCAAGCGACAGCGTCTACGTCTTGGGACAAAGGCTGAGCATCTCAAGAACAGGGTCTCAAAACGCTAGCTGTCACGAGGGAAGAACGCGAGGAATGCTCACCTTGCCACAGGTACCACGGGTACCGGCACCACCGCGCGGTTTTCACTGCTGCGTTATACGGCACTAAGTTCGGGATCGGCTAACACAAAACGGCTTGCAAGCACAAATTGTGGTTAGTTACTAGTGTTAAACACACTAAGAAGGAACCGAAATTACCGTACCTATAAGAAACTTAGCGTGATACCTTCATTAATAGGTGATGCATTCGTAGGACTACTCGCACCTCTTCCTTTCTTTCTTCCTTCCTTTCTTTCTTTCTTTTTTTTTTTTGCAGGAAAGGGTTTAGCCACGGAAACAAATGTAGAATTGTTTTCTAAATATGATGCCCAAAATGCGGCTTTTATGACGTCAGTCTCACGTAACGTATTACGAAGTTGCTCGTCCACGCACTTCTTCGACATACGTTTATGTATAACTGTAGACGCATTTTCATATAGGTAACTGCGAATTCTATCTGAAAGGTGCATGAGCAAGATTCATTAAGTTTTCTTCTTTTCTTGCTTATTGTGCCCTCCATAGTTATAGTTGTGATGTACGACATCTTCTACCACCGCTGAATTGTGTCCCTAATATGCGTGCGACCAATCACTCTTTGCACCAACTGCGGGGCAGCATGCTATAGTAACAAGGGTGGAGAGAGACGGGGCAGTCGCACCAGAATTTATCTCTGGAAAATTGAGTTCCACATTAGACTTGCAGTTACTCCCCCAAAATTTACCGGTCAGCTGCACGATCATTTCTCTATCTGAAATGAAGTTTGATATTGGACAAACATTTACTCTCGAAAAAAATAAAAAGGACCAGCCAGCACTCGTTTTGTCATCAGGGTGAGAGCGATGTGGAATCGGGTTCAGATAGTGAGTGAGTCATTCAGGCAGGTGGGATCATGCGTTTGGTGAATTGTGTTGAGCGCGTCGGTCCGGTATTCGTGCGCTCCTCCAGTGGCGTGTCCGTGATAGCTGGCAAGCCCCCAACGTATGGCGGAGAATCCAAGTATAGAGCACAGTGGCGTGCCGCAGAGGAACAGGTTACCCTTCAACTAAATTTGGAAGCTCCAGTATGGGAAAAGACTGAGCAAGCGCAAGAGAATAGGACAAGTGCGCATTGAGGTCCATAATGTGGACCGTTAAAAACACACTATGACATTTCGTTAATTTGCTCGCTTAACAACGTTTA
This sequence comes from Dermacentor andersoni, assembly GCF_023375885.2. Lineage (NCBI taxonomy): Eukaryota > Metazoa > Arthropoda > Arachnida > Ixodida > Ixodidae > Dermacentor > Dermacentor andersoni. The sequence goes on from NC_092817.1 coordinate 69,989,872, forward strand.
TTAGCACATTGTTTTTCATTTGATCGCTCACTGGACAATGTTTATTAGCACACCGTTAAGTACTGATTTGATATCCACAGAAGGGCGTGTCACTTGGCGAAGTGCATGTGTGGCATTGGACATACATAAAAAACGTTTTATTTTCGCGTTGACTCTTTTGTTTCTTGCCCATGTCGTAAAATTTGCACGGCGCATGTATTTATAAAACATGCCGCACCAACCTTGTATTATTACGGGCTTTTCGTCGCTTACTTATATACAATGGCTTTACGCTTATCGACACGCTCCTTGTGCTGAATGAAACTGACGCGAGCGGCATGAGCCCAGTCTTTACACACAAATGGATGTGCTTTAAATTTTCTAGCCCTGAAATGCACCTTCGGCTATTTCTGTCTATATGGGTTTGACATGAAATTATATTAGTGCTGATATTAATTGACCTAGGCCCCGTAAAATATCACTAGGCGCTTCCTCTTTTGCCAACAGTGCCAAGGCCCCTGCAGCCCCTCTTCCTTTAAACGACTCTTACGTAGTACAGGGAAGCGAGTGCCACCAAGAAGAGGTAGAAGAGGCCTGCCCGGAGTACGGCCATGGCAATGTAGACGCATAGAAATGCTGCAATTGAGGAACAAGATGTGATCGTCACGCTCCTCTATAAGAAAAACTATGTGCTTCATGCTTCATAAGAGTCGCGGATTGCGCACGCATTCTGAATCAAAACTTACGTAATATAATCAATCAATCAATCAATCAATCAATCAATCAATCAATCAATCAATCAATCAATCAATCAATCAATCAATCAATCAATCAATCAATCAATCAATCAATCAATCAATCAATTGTTAAAATATATTGCACTTTTATAACTTCCCCCTAATACCTCATGACCAAATATCATACTGCCAGCCTATCGCTCGGCAAAAACCAGCGGGAAATAGTGCGTAATTTTCGTAATCACTGCATTTCTGTAATTAGCGTAATGAAGGCATACACACGAGGTAAACAAAGACAAAGTTTCTTCATCCTGGCCTCCGTAAACAGTACTAAAATTTATTAAAAATTAGGCGCCTACCGCACTGTTGTTGCAATACCGAGGATAGGGCGCTGAAGAATGCACAATCGAAAGGGTAGCTAGTTCAAAATCTAAGAGCACTTCACTCGACTAACACCTTCACGTTATCCTGGCTTGTCGTACTTAACATCTCACAATTTATTATCTTATACAGATCACTTTTCTTGTCATACACGATTGTCTGTCATATACGGGCGACTATCATAGCTAAAACAAGTTCTAACGGCTCCTGAAGAATGTTTTTACCAAGCTTGCGATGCTATGCACCGCCTCGACTGCACTGTAAAAGCAAAGATATTGCCCGCGACTCCTTACGCTGAAGTTACCGCTCGTACCTAGTCTGATTGGACATAATCAGATCAAACGAGTTTTCTCGGGTGAGTACATGAATGTGAGTACAATTGCAAGGTATAGGCACGAGAATGTACAAGATAGATATGAAACAAAAATTCAGGCCTGCTTAAGAGAGTTGTAAGCAATTGTCTTCCAAATGCCGCACCACCTTCTGGTCTCCACCAAGTGCATAGCAGCACCGCCTCTCGTTGAAGTATATTCGCCGCTTTTCAATGCCCTTCATCGACGATTTCTGAGCTATAGTTTCATTATCACAAAAGTTTCTTCATCTTATTTGAAGCACTGGAATAAATGTTTTTTTTTTTGCTAACTCGTCATCACAGATATGCCCTAGAAGGGCAATTGAAGCGCAGTGACTCCTTTACAGGTGCGACGCAGTCCTCCAGAAAAAGTTGAGAACATTCAAGTCGAAGAGCATCGCCGGAGCTGTCCGTGCACGGTCGTAACCGAACGTGTATTGAACGATACAAAGGCGGCTTCCCCGCAGCACGCAAATCTAATTTCTTGAGCAAGGTTGGTGAGGCAGGTGATGGGTTTTCGTCTTTGGCGACGCAACGGAAGGCGTTCACTCGAAAGAAAGGCGACGAACGATCGCGACAAGTGCAGAATGTGGCTGTCAAAGGACCTGCTTTCGAAGAACACGCAAGAATGACAATAAATATGAAATAAACTGTAAACGCAACTATGTAATTGGAACGTGGTGTCACACAGGGTGATCAGTTATACCTGGAGCTTAAGTTGCACGTGCGTCGGTGGCCGAGAACCAGTGAATATTACAATAGCTTTATTCAATGCATTTGAGTTTATCTAACTGTAAGTAGTGCCCGAACCTCTGCCGAGAATATCGAATGTTCGGCGTACAGATCTAAGATCTCAAATTTCAAATTTCACACTTACGAACAGCCCTCCGTACACTCGAAGTATATTAAAGTGTTGTTGATAGACTACTGATTGTTATGCGTTTGAAAGCTGCTTCAATTAAAACAGCCATAGAAAAGCCTTGCGACGAAAATAGAACATTGGTTTAGGCAAAACGAATCAACTCTGCCAACAAATCCTACGAGATCCTTGAAAATGGTTATAATTATTCATTAATGAAGCTCATTTTGTTGCGATGTGGTCGAATCTCAAGAGAAGCTTAGTTCCCAAATTGCGCGGAGAGGTCCACGTTATATGCGATAGACACTAACACGCAATCACCCATCAAAACAATGAAAATCTATGAAAACTATGAACGCTATAAAACACTATCAAAACTCTATGAAAACCAGCCGCCCCATAGAAACAGCAATTCATAGACTTTGGATCGGCACAGTCTATACAAAGTGCTTCTTGTACAAAATAAGAAAAACCGACAGCATCGTGTGCTCTTGTGAGTAGGCCGATCACGACATAGAATACCTACTATCACACTCCAAAAATTACGATAATCTTCGTAAAAGGCTTTTGCGAAGATACAGGCCCTGTACAAGACACCACTACGGCTAGATGAAATCCCGGGTGCATGCATGGGCATCAGAAAACTTTCAGAACAGTGCAGCTCGCGCGTTACTTCAGCTTCTTCAAGAATTGCGAATATCCAAAGGTCATGAAATGTTATTATTGCAACCTTGATCACGACGCTCTATTTGTCGAAGTAATTTATTTTCGTATATACCTGTTTCGGATATTCGCTCACGTTATCGTGTTCCTGGGGTTCTTGTGTTTGTGGTTGTGCGCGTCGGGTTTTCCGCCAACGAGGATAGCCGTGCCTACGCTAACATCACCACTCGAACGCTTGTGAACTGCTCAGAAACAATTGCCTTTGTTATGTGTATATGAACTCTAGCACTGCTGTTACTATTGACTGGGATCTATTCTTTTCTTACACATATTTTTGAGCTCGTCTATGAATTAAGAGAAGAGGAGTAGCCGTCACCGTCTAACGGGTACCAACATCTCCTTGCATACAGTTAATAATAAATAAAAAGGCGTTTTTCACACTCACCCCAGTTCAAAGGCCGTTGAAAGCCCTCTGGAAGAAAGTTACATACCCGTTTATACAAGCGCTGCATTTCTCTTCTTTACTTGAAATGCGACTATTGTTCGCCAAGTAAAATAAAAATAAAACAACTGTAAAAAAAATAATAAGCTACAACCGAACTAACCTGGTATGCTGAAGATAGCAGACTTAACGAAATGACCGAAAAAAAGTACTTGGACAATCTGAAAACAGCAAAGAAGCGCATAAAACCACAATGCAAGATTCATTTCACAAGCAGTATACTCAATGCAATCTAGGAGCATCACAAGAAGACTGCCATGTGTGATATTAGAATGGTCAAGCTGAAGCAGCTTCTACCCGGTCTTTCTTACTATTTACTCCTAGTACAGGAACTGCGAGAAAATAAACTAAAACATAATGAAAGAAAAAGCGCGAAGGACACTTGGAAACCAGCAGTGTATGTGCCACAGATACTAAATCCACGTGTATGCGAGGAAACCTATAGAATAAAATTGATCCGACAAATAATTCGAAGCCTTCGCCGCCCAAGGACAATTTATTTGTGTGGAGAACGCAGACGAACTCAGAACTCATTGTTTGGAAAACTCAGAGAGCTTTCCAAAGACACTTTAATCGTATGTCATTACCCCAAGGGGAAAGTGGGCATTGCTTTTAGTTGCCAACTGACTTGGGCATATGAATAACCTATTTGGTAAGACTCACTGCGACGAAGTATAATGACATAAAAGTGCTCATTTCTAATTCTAACTGTGACATTGCACAAGGCTACCAGGCCTCAAGCGTGCCCCTTGCGTGTTGTTGCAGTCGCCTGTTGCATGCGGGTGTTGTCGCACGTCGACTTATGCTAGGTATCCTGTTACACAAAATTTTCTGTGCGCGGGAAGGGGGGGGGGAGGGAGGGCAGGGCGTAACGCCGAAGCTACTGCCCGGTGTCATACATTCGAGTTTCACACATAATGGTCTTTGTTTTGACATTCTAAAGGTCCTCTCACGAAGTCTGGGTATTTCAGACAAACCGACTGCGTAGATCACGCGATGCCGATCGTATCTACAGAGTATATCACACTGACTCACGCCAATAAAACGGCTGAAAATTCAAACTAAAGCCCGCGCGTCAATCCTCGTTCTCCGAGGAGCCGCTCTCCACGCCATCAGAGACAACGTCACAAGCTCTCGTCTCTACGTCACAAGCACCTCCTACATCGCACAAATAGCCACCAGCAATGCTCATAACTAAAGCAATCCCGTGCAACGGTGAGAGCATGAAACCATCACCAGAAATTCGGCTCGCATAAAAAAGGCACGAAACTTGGAGGACTCTTAAGCTTCGCCTTTAAGAGTGGAACGCGACAGCATTTAAATATCCCTGAGTGCTTCTCACGCTTCCTGGGAACTGCAGCTTATGTAACCGTAATGTTCACCGGAAAACGCTGCACGCGAACGCTATGCACGAAGGCGAGCTTTGCGGAACCTAGGGGCCGCGTCGCTCCTACTAAGACAGACCTGAAACGGCAGCTCGAAAACGCTATCGCGTTAAGAGATGTTTGTGTTTGAGTTTCCGCGTAACAGAACTATGTTTTCTTGTATATTTAAATTGCAATCCGACGCTATCATGTCTGCAGGTTGTGTGTAAGTCGTACTTTACAATTTTTCTACATATTTTACCTTGAGAAATTCAATTGGTTCAGCAATTTGCTTGCGCCACACGGCGGGCTTGTGTGGTTGGATATGCGTGGTTCTAAATTGTACGCGGGACGCCGACGCCGAACATTCTGCGACACGGAGCCCTTAACGCTATCGCGTTAAATAAGAAGAGTAAGAGGAAAAAAATAGGCGGAATTCGTGACGTAAGCGTCACCTCGGTGCTCGGGTGAATGAATGTCGCTTGTAGGCGCGCTGGTCGATGCATCAAAAAGAGAGCATATATGCCTCGGTAAGGGTAGCTTGCCTATTCTCACCATTGCTTCGCAATATTTTGTTAGCTTCTGTCTCGGCTACTACTAAAGTATCTTTTAAAATATTGTTGCGGTAGAGTACTAGCTGGCCGGTGCTTTGCAACTTGTAGTGTACAATCAAAATTTCCTACAGGCCCTCGTGAGGTGTCCCTTAATTCCGGGGCTCTTGCATTCCAGTCGAATACTCAACTCAAATATCGAAGCAGTAAGTTGGCGTCAAGTAAAAGGAAACGTCTCGCAATGTCGGACCATTTTCAAGAAAGCGTGGGCCACACAGCCGTCCTCGCAAAAGTACTCGTTAACTCTTACTTACCAAAGCAAAGATGAGCAGCCAAATCATGATCTTGGTGACTTTCACCCGCATATCTGTAAGTACAACAGCGTCCGCCAAAGTAAAGTTAAAACAAGCGTTGACCGCAGACAAAGAACGCGGCAAAAGGACCTATTCGCAGCGTAAGCTTCTTGAGATCACCAGAAAGTTTGCTGGTACGCTTCCATCGCCTTGCCTTAACTCATATGGTTGGAATATGATTTTGCTTTGTAACTCTTCAAACGAACAAAACACATGATTTTTATCTTCGTTGCTTTACATGCGGCATAAGTTAAGGGCTGCAAAGAGGTTTTACGCCTTCGATTCGTCCGTTCCGTTGCGCTGGCGTCATGCGTCGTTGTGCTGTGACCAATAAATTGTTTAATTACTATAAATACGGTTGCCATAAGCCACGGTATACTGCGACAGCAGTCATGAACTCTAAGAAGGTTCACTCTATGTACTTTGTTACGCCGTGACGGGTGTCGTTATGCCACCGCCGTAGTTTTTGTTGCGTTGGCGTCGTTGCATATTACAGTTCACTGAGCCCGAACAGGAATGCACCAAGTCAGGAGCGTTGGAAGTAGTCAGATGAGCATCTGCTATTACCGAATAATGAGTTCACAACCATAGTAATTGCTGAAGTAGGCTGATATTTTTTTCCTTTTGTTTCAAGCGACCCTGTACAGTCGAACGAGAACATAACGAATCCAGATAGAAACCATTATTCTCTCTATTGATCATGGGAAAAAATATTCTAACTGAAGCTCAGGTAAAGTAACTCCCTCGTAACGAACTCGACATTAGCTGTATCAAGCTCGGCGCATTCACTACCAGCACCAAAATGCCGCTTGCATGCCGCAAACTCAGCCGTCAGGGGAGCGATTCTTTGGTGAACGCGCTTTCTGCAATGGATATTGGACGCTGGTATACTGTGCCGACATTGATGGAAGTAGACTAGTGCAGGTCTGCACAATTTGGCGCATCGAAAAAGTGAAAACGTTGAGAGACAGTCTAAGGCTATCTGTAGGTAAAAATTACTACCTACCAGGCGTAGTTTTGTGTTTAATATGTCTACCGCTTGTTTGCGTCTTTTCTTCCCCGGGGACGACAAATTCGCGTAGACAATATGCATCACAAAAGTTCATATGGGTCCGTTACATGCGAGTACAGGTATACAGAATTACCCGTTATATCGAACTACATTTAGCACACAAGCCTGCATTACCGCCTGTCTCTGAAACGTTAGCTGGAACTAAGCGTTTGTGTGCGTTGGTTCTTTGTTCTGTTTAGCGCTGGCCTCTCGCCGAGGGTATTGATGAAGTGTTAATGCGTAACACCTGCATCTTGAAGGAAAGACTCCGCTATAAATATCCATATAATGCCAATTATCTGGTAAACTATTGACCCCGGTACCAACTAGCCAGTGCTCATAAACTGCTATGGGTGAATACGTTTACCACCACATCCGACAATGCGATATAAACAACAAATGCATTCAAAGGCCCACGCCAGCATCACAAGGGTCGACAAGCGTCAGCTAACCTTCACGTACGATTAACAATGATTAAAATTTTGGAAGTCATGCAACCCCCCCGTGGTGGCTTATAGCGGTGGCGTTGCGCTGCAAAGCACAAAGTCACGGGATCGAATCCCGGTCGCGGTGGCCGTATTTATGACGGGGACAAATCGCAAAAACGCCCGTGTGCCGTGCATTGGATGCACGTTATAGAACCTCAGTTAGTCAAAACTCATCGGGAGTCTGCCCACCGATGCAATGGCGACGAAATATTTACGAAAATAATGCTTTTTGGGCTTCATGACAATGCCGTCATGCTGAAATGCTACCCCAGGTCAACAAATGCCGTAATAGATCCAAGAAAACGTTGAGGTGAAATAGGACTCCATATTCATTTTTACTAAACAGAAGTCTCTCATTCCAAAAAAGCTCTGAAGTAGTTTATTTATTGTTGTTTTATTTATTAAAATGTTCTCAAAACAAAGTACTTCCCTGCAACGTGAAAAAGAAAGGTGTAAAGAAATAACAAACAACTTTCAAAATTTTTTCTGAGTTTTCGACCAATGAAATATTTACTTCACAAGGTTCGAGAAAATGGGCCTTTTTCCTTTATTTTTTTTATTGAAATAAGAGTTTATCATATATTGCTGTTGGTCACTAAGTTCACTCAGAGATACGAGGAATACTAAACGTTCGTTATAAGAGCCAATAATAAAGAAACAGAAAAAGAAAGTTAATCGATTTGCATGTCATTTCGAGCCAAGAGTTTGGCTTTTCCTGGACCGGTGTAACGCAAGGAATCATTTGGCTCAATCCCATTCCTTCTGTATTACCCACCACTCGCGATTGCTTGATCTCGGTAATGAAGGCGGGTGCTGCTCGAACCATTAAAGTGCGAGGACAGATTGGGTTGGAGGAGAATCGTTACAAAGACCCAATCCTGGTACATTAAGGTACTTTGCCGGCTTGAGTGCACTTTGCCATGGACCGCGTGCATGTCACTGTGAACTATAAAGAAGGACTGGCAAAACAACGCTGCATAGATGTTCCAATATGAAGCTGAGGCAAAGTCAGTACCATAACTCAGTCAAAATATCGTGACAAGAGTCAAGCCACCGCCGCCTTCAGCAAGCTGAGCGATGAAGAGTTCCTACCAATTGGGCTTCCATGCTCTTCTGTACCTCCAGTTTCTGGTGAGGTCGTGGCTTTGAACTTAGATCCCATAGGCACAGCTGAAGCGTGGGGCGCCTTGTTGGAGGCCGGGGGTCCAGCGCGCTCAACGTTGGTTCCAGCCGCGTAGACGGGTGCCGCTGCGGACTTCGCGTCGGCGACCGCCATCGTGGCCTGCTGGCGGCCCTACTGTGGGCCCTGTGACTGGGTGATTCGAATAAACCGTTGCGCCGCAGTGCCGCCACTTGCTGCTGACGATGGCGATGACCCCAAATCATGGCGCATACCCACAAATGGGTATTGGCCAAGAATCGAGTGGCATAGGCAAAATGCATTAATTGAGCAGATTTTTAAAGCTAAACAAATGGAGCGAAGAAGATCAGAAGGGGTGAGATTGAACAGACAGACCCGGATGATGTGACTTCGTGTTTCAAAATTAATTAATTATTTATTTAATTAATTTTTAATACGCGAAAATGTAACAGAAATCATAAATAAGAGCTTAATAATGTTAACAATTCGTCAGTCAGATTCAGAAATGAAGTTATCTGTGGCATTGCATACATTTCTGTGCGCGTCCCCAGTACGTGTCGTTCAGAAACATTCCAGAAACACAGACACAATCGAGGGCACGACAAGCTGGCGCAGTAGAATTTCCAACGCACTGCTCCTCCAGGAGGAGCGCCGACAAGTCAGTGAAAAATTATCAGCCAACACCTTGCTTGCTGTCGGAGACGATGAACTTGAACTAAAGCACGTGCCCAATACTGCGGATTGGCCAGGACTGCTGAGCCTTTATTCAACGGTTGGTTGTGGTTGGTTGATTGACGGCATATATCCATCGGACACTTACGTCTCGCAGCGGGAAAGTAAAAAGGACTACACATAATGCCAAACTTAGCAATAAAAACAGTTAGTTTTATGTAGTCTCGAGAAGATGAGTAATAAAAGATCATAGTTCATTTACTGGTGGCGAAAAGTAGGTAAAGAAGAACAGGAAACACAGTAGCTAAGACGACTCCATTAGCGTAATGCAAGAAAAGCTTTAATTAGCTGATTCTGGGAGTGCAGTGCAAACTGTGCCGTGGCTTCGCCCAATGTGAACAGCGCCGAACAATAATAAAACTGTAACTACAATGAATAGCATAAAATAAATATGGCCCATGAGGAATATTCTGAACAGTGTGGTAAGTGTTGACACGCGAGAAAAAATAAAACGATTAATTCCCTCTTTCAAATTGCCTTTCGGACTGATATAGAGTAAATGATTTGGAAAGGCGAAATTACGTGTTAGAATGAGAAGAAGGGCAACAGTATGCATGAGTAATCATTATTAAAAAGTGCAAAAGACGACACAATGATAACCAGGCATTCTATTGGACTCGAAAGGAATTCCTGGACGCCGTTACAAACATCCTGTGGCGGAATCCCAGAGCTCCGAACGAAAGAATGACAAAGTTCAAGTCTTTATCAGCCCTTAAAGTTTAGTCATGATTATAACTTCAGATAATCTATTCAATTTTTCGGCAATCTCCCATAGAGGGTATGATCCATAATTTTGACTTTACAACTGTAATCTTACCATGCTTCTACATCTAACAAAACGAGACGCCACTCTTGTAAAAGAAAAAATGAAGTTTGCAGATGGAACTCTGCAACGGAAACTGGTCAATGTCACCTCACAGCAGGAAAAAAAGCACTGAACCACATCCCACGAACATCGTTAATGCTTGAGAAATACCAAAGATATCAAGATGGACTATACGGAGCGTTTTCATTATGAAAGCACCATTCCCTGTTTTCTAGCCACTTCCTCCAATCTAACTGCACCCCTTTGATCTTAAAATTTTAATAATTTATTCTTTCGGCCTGTGGCATGCGGCCTATTGACCCAATTCCTTCGTGTTTGCTTTTCGCAGGACACGAACATGAATGGGGAATAGTTGCATGCGGATGAGCCTGTTTCTCGAACTCTGGTGCAAACGCGTTAGCAAATAGAAAGAATAGCTGGACAGAACCGTGATAAACGAGTAAGAGAAAAGTGAACAAATAAATGTATTCACCCTCAGGGGTTTTTCGATGTCCCCGTAAACGCTTACTACCACGCCTTAAAAGGTACACACTGGGCTTTTAAAAAGACGCTTCATACAATTATAAACGCGGGAACATGCGGAACGCGGAAACATGCACTAATTTAAATGGAAACTGAAGAGAAAAACAGCTTGAGCTTCATTAGTAAATTACTCTTCTACAGTAAAAAAAGAATTCACTCTTACAGTAAGTAGAGGCTTGTTAAGGCAGAAAACACGCGAAAATGAAAGGCAGGTGGCGATGCAGTCTTGAGTTTCCGTACCAGGTTGACGTAACGTCACGGGTTTTGATGGCGCCTGCCCAGATCCAGTGAATTATTTATTGTTAAAGATGCGCATCACTGCATTCTAAATAGAGCCAAGGACTTCAAGAACCTTTACTGAGCTACATCATCTCAAATACGAAAAAAATAGCTTGAAATCCGGGACGTTGAACATTACGTAGCAGCGCTGGGGTACACAACAAAAAAGTGTGAACAAAAGAAATTCCAATATACACAGCACACGACAGCATTAAATTAGTGAGACAAGTTCCAGCAATATCCCTTGAAGATAAGGAATTCCTTGCGATTATTTACACGAAAAGCACAAAACAATTTGAGCACTGTCATTTATAATTCGGCAAAAAAATTGAGAAGGGGTGTGTCAATAACGCCAGTGGCTGACTATGTGACCCTGGAGGCAATTAAATACTATGCATGTTTCCGGGTAGAAAGCATGCGAGTATATATAGTATTCGATTGATGAGGAGCATGGACTTTTTTTTTTGTGGTCTATTCATTCAAATAACTTTATTCAGTGCCCTGCGATTTTGTGGGGTCGGCCTGGACCCTGCCTAGGTTTCGGCCAAGGGTTGTTGGCCCTTGGCGGCTTCCTCGGCTCGCTGGACGGCCTAGAGTTGGTACTGCAAGTCAGAGCTGAGCAACGCAGTTGTAATATGGTCTATTAGGGGAAATAAATGGTGGTGGGCGGGTGAAATTCTCGCGAAGATGGTCATTATGACAGCAAATTGTGGCCCAGTATACGTGGTATAAATAACTTCTTTAGGGTAATTGGAGACATGAAATGTTCTTGCTAATGTATTATAGTTTTTTATTGGCAACATAGTGTCATCAACGCAACATTATCAAACATCTTCCCTTCAAGAAAGTTTACTAGAAAAGTGAACGGAATTTATATGAAACCGAAGCATGAAACTTTGGTCATCAACGCAACATTATCAAACATGTTCCCTTCAGGAAAGCTTACTAGAAAAGTGAACGGAATTTATATGAAACTGAAGCATGAAACTTTGGTCATCAACCAACATTATCAAACATGTTCCCTTTAAGAAAGCTTACTAGAAAAGTGAACAGAATTTATATGAAACTGAAGCATGAAACTTTCATAATGGGGGCTTCGAAGCGCAAGTTCTTTTCTACAAGCAACGTCACTAAGCCCTGGTAAAACCGAAACAAACCCTGCCCTGGAGCACTGTATTTTTGCTCTTCTGTACTATCTGCTCTGTGAGAGGAACAGAATTGTTTTCACTCGAACGTTTTGCTTAACTAGTCGTTGCGATATAACAATATATCCGTGAAGAATCATGGTCGAGAACAGTAAAGTATTGAGCCATATAGCCGTCTCAAAGATGTTTCAGATAGATTAGCTGTACTGCGAATCATTCCCGTGCTAGCCGGACCACAATGTAGCCGGCCCCTCGGAGAGGCTATAGCGTCATACCCCTTTCTAGTGGCTTCACACGCGACGAAATGTCCGGCCCATTTTCCATACTTGGGTTCTTTACAAGTTCGCGATTAAAACATAGAACAAGTGTCTTAAAGTGCGTACAACTGACCCTCACAAACGTTGTGGGCCAACAGTTCGGTGGAGATGTCAACTAGCAGCGCTACACATACAACGCTACACATACAACATATAACACGAAATCGAAAATTCAGTGTGATATTCCTCACTGCATTTTTGCAAAAGAGGAAACAAACAAAAGAAGAAAGAAAGGAAAGAAACGAGACAAGGACGAAATGTAATGCACTTGAGCATCCCATTATCGTTGCTTGGTGTAATACTACGCAGAATGTTTGCTAACGTCGGTGGCCAAAACGGAGCATTTGTAAATGTATTCACGACGGGTACTTCGCTGTGTTCTCGAGCGGCGAAGAGGACACCTTAAAAAAATGTACGCATGGTTATTCGACGCACAGTGCCGCGGAGCGAGCTTCCGAAGTATAAAGTTTCATTTGCACTCATTTGCATTCCTTCAGCCCAATTGTTTGTAGCACCCAGCCAACCTTATCAGGAAAACAAATCGGGCCTCGGATACTGTGGAGGTAAACGAACAGGGGCCGCGTATGTAACACAAAGGATTGTTCATGAATAACCGTGAGATAACTAACATGCGCGGTTCGCGAGCGCTTACGCCTATAGTGTCTACACCTCTAGTGAGACGTGCTCGGACTTTCATTCAGCAATTGTCGCGGCCATTGCGACACACTGGCGTCCACGTCTCCGCTGGGCTGGCGGTTTCCGAGATTTGACGAGAGATCTACGCCACCAACATGGCGCATCCCTGTTGGTAATGCTCTGGCGTTCACGTTCTTATCGGGGACGTCCTCGGGCTTAGCCGAGAGCCCGACGTCCTCCTCCTGTTGGTTGGGAAACCCCGCCGAGCCGTCTATGTCGGACTCGGTTCCGGATGTCGCAAGATCTGCGCGGGCCCCAGTGGCCGGGTGCGGGTGCTCAAGCTGCGATCCCTCGCCAGGGCTCGAGGACTGCATCTCGAGCGTGTGCTCCCGGATTGTGCGAAGCCTCGAGCGGTGCTGCGCGTACACTGCCTTCCAGACGGCGATGCGCGACAGGGAGGAGCTGCTGACGTCCTGCGGATAGCTGCTGCTGGTCAAATCCTCGTGGTCCGCCGTGTTCTGCTGGAACATGGCAAGCACCATCACCTGCGCTCCATAATTATTTGGTGCGTAAATCACAAGGCGTAGAAAGTGAGCGCCTAAAGAATTTTTTGTTTAAATCACAACGCAATGTTGCACCGACATTGTTGGGTCCATATATTGACGCACGAATTGATCAGCAAAACTGCACAAGACCTAAACAACGCAACGATGATATTCGAATTATTTTCCTCTTTTTTTGCGCTCCGTCATTGGTCCGAGCGGCGCTTCGTCTACATTGTCATTATAGGATCGGCCGATCGTGAGCGCAGGGGATGATAAGAAAAGATCATAATCGAGCAAGAGAAGTCTTGCCTTTATACCAATCGCACATTATAGCACGCAGTAAGAGCACTGGTTTTAGAAACCAAGGGTTGAATTTACAAAGCTTTTCGTTCGTAAGTGCTGCTTTTCATTGGCTGATGGCCTTCCCTAATATGTTCTACATCATTGGTTGGCACGAGCGCTTTTAGCGTAAGAACGTTTTGCGAATACGGGCCCAAATTCTCAAAGCTTCACGTTCGTATACATGCTTCTTCCCACAGGCCCGCCGCTATCGCTAATGATATATTCGACATGACTTACAGGCATCTGATATCTCTTTTAAAAAGTTTTACTCCTTCGTGAATAAGCCTTCAGATCACATCCATAAGCATAATCTATAAATGCTGTAATATAAATTTATTTTAAATCGCTTTATCTTAGTGAGATCCATACTCAACATTTGCTGTGCTTGTCCATAACAGCAATAATGCAGCTCACGTAGCGACTGTATGAAACCGTACCACTTCGCGTACACTTCATTTCGTACCACTTCATTCCTTATTGGCGCCAGCCAATCAAAAGTCGAATTCCCAAACATTATCGCACGTTGCTGTGCTTGTCCATAACAGCAATAATGCAGCTCACGTAGCGACTGTATGAAACCGTAACACTTCGCGTACACTTCATTCCGTACCACTTCATTCCTTATTGGCGCCAGCCAATCAAAAGTCGAATTCCCAAACATTATCGCACGCGGTAACGGTCTACTACTGGAGGACGAATAGGCGCTGTCATACAGCGTTGCATTGCTAAGGTGACCACCAATAAATTCAGGGCTTTGCAAATTTGGCACCTGACGAGCTTACGCCAGCTTTAGCTTACAGGAAAGCTGCTAGTGAAATACCTGCACACCGATAGTTTCAATACAGAAGTGGGGCGCCTGGAAAAGGCTGCAGAAACGCACCAATTGTTTTCAATGTTGTGCACTTGGTTTATGGTTCTATACTAATGTTAAGTATGTATATCATATATATATATGATAATTCAGCAAGAAATTTCGGACTTTCTGCATATTGTAGTTGAATCCCCGACCGTCTATCTGTTTCATTAAGAGCGGTGTGACGCATATTTCTTCGCCCACCAAACATATTTGCGCGAGAGCGCAAGTTGCTTACCTTAAACACTGCCGCAAGAAAGATGTACGACAGCGACGGCTTCAGGCGAAGCGTCTGCAATGGGATCACTTTGTCAGTCTACATGCTCACACATAAACGGCACAAATTGAAAACATTGGGAACACAAGGACACCGTTAAGCAGTGGGGATAAATTAAATTCAATGCAATCAGTCCCTGAAACAATGGGCAATGGCCCATCAGAGTGCGTGAATCTACTTTAAAGGTATGTCTTCAGAATCAGAATCAGAATCAGGATCGGTTTTATTGGGATGATTAGAAAGATAATAGGCTGTTAATATACAGAAGGAGATCCCAAAGTCAAAGACTGCAATGGGACGTTCTTTACAAACAAAACGTAATAAAACACAGATTACAGCAGTTTAACCAAACAGTTAACAAAGAATTACAGGTTTTAGTATGAGTAGCATAATTGAAGAATTAAACGTGCATAAATACGAGTCATATAAAAAAGCACTGTAGCATGATCTCATTGAACGCTAATAAATTAACAGCGTAAATCACATGATGTACACAGCATAATTGGCGAACTCGAATATATAAATGCATATATATGCATGGCAAGGACATCAAGCAGAAACCTCATGATATGATGATGAAAATGAAATGAAGGCACACTGAAGAAATGATTGTGGGTACGAACAGGCATCAGTATTCGACAGAATATATTCTTTTAGTTGTTTCTTGAATTCGTGAATTTTAAGTGTTTCTACATCCAATGGTAGCGTGTTCTAAAATGCGACAGAAGGAAAATGGACGCTCTACTTGCATTAAAGGAAACAGAAAAAAAGAAAGATATCCGCGAGCGAGATCATGTGCATCAGTATGCACCTCAACAAAGCAAGAGGTACTTGACTGATTGATTGATTGATTGATTGATTGATTGATTGATTGATTGATTGATTGATTGATTGATTGATTGATTGATTGATTGATTGATTGATTGATTGATTGATTGATTGATTGATTGATTGATTGATTGATTGATTCTATGTCCTATAGTCAGCCTAGTGATCCGCGTTAACTTTTGGGGCTTCATGTTCAGCTCCAGCACGCAGTAGCCGGTTCAGGTCAACAAGGAGACCCATTCTTTGCGTACTTGGTGACCCGCCCCTTAAACAGGAAGACGCGCGTACTATAGATCAGACACGTTATTCTCCCCGTATATAGGAGCAGGCCTTGGCGAGAACATGAGAACTGAACGCTTCAGGAAGAGCCGCATATACCAACCTCTGCGAATGCTATGACCTTCTTAGGATAAGAGTCGCTTCTCGTTGTGATGACTTCTGTAGGGGTTTCATCCTGCGAAATGAAGTGGCCACCAACACACTTGCATAAAAGCAACGGAAAGATTATCAAGGCACTTAAGTAGCATTTGACGTGTTTTACCGTATCGACTTCTTCCCGACCAGACGGCAATTTGTCCATAAGAGTTGCTTGTATATAGTCCCACGAGGAAGTAGTAATCTTAAATAGCGCGTAAAAAGAAAAAAGATTAAAAATTTTTATTGGATGGCTACAGCAGGCTGCAAAGTTAACATACGTCTAGATTTCTCAAGATAATTACTAGGTGCGTGTATTTTTTTTTTCCGTACATGTTTATTGCTCCCCAGCTCCGCGCTGTCGCCTCTTTCTAAACGAACCTGGCGAGTCATAATAGGGTGCACATGACATGTGAGAGGGTCCTGCTATTAAATGAAAATTATTTTTCACTGTTAACACCATACATGAGCCTCTAAGAGGACATATGCAAACATTGTGTTCAGGTGGCATATTTCGCACGTGTTCTATGTAACGAAAGAAATAAAAAAAAATTGATACGGCCTTTGAAGAACGGCTACATAACATGTTACAGCTGGTTTGTCTCGCTTGGGCGGCAGGGGCCGCATTCGCAAAGCTTTTTCTTCGTAAGCACTGTTTGTATTGGCCTTTGCTAAAACTATGTCACTCATCATGACTGGCTGACATCTGCTCGTACAAACAGTTCTCGTGTAAGCGCCTTTTTTTGTGTGTGAATATAGGTTTCCCTTTTCTTTCTCTAGACATTAATTGTTCGTCATAGTTTTACATATCTACGGCGATAAGTATTCTATGAAATCTAGCAAACTTTACGATACCTTTTCGAGCACATCTTTGTCTTTTGCGCCAAACTACATATCTCAACAATTTATACTCTTGGCGTATGAGTGAAATCAAACGTCTTGTTGAGCTCAGCTTGCCTTTCATGAAGCAATAAGAAACCAAAATTGTAATATAACTAGAAGAACATCATGCTCACCTCCTCCTCAACGGTTTGGGTGACAGTCTGCAAGGCTTTGTAACCCTGAGCAAAAAAAAAAAAAACAACATCAGAAAGGAAAATAAACAAATAGAGGAAGAAAAAAAGGCAAGAGAGCTTATTTTTAGACTCCAACAGCTTGACGTTTCTTATGGTAAAAGAAATCGCGCGTTCTCTATAATAGGATAGCGCAAAGTGGTCGTCTGCTTTTAAAGTCAATAGCTTTCTTTGCCTCTTTCACCCGTTTTCGTGGTTCGTCGGCATTCGGACTCGGCAAGGAAAACGATCGCTCTCCCTCCCTCCCTCCCTCCCTCCCTCCCTCCCTCGTTCGTTCGTTCGTTCGTTCGTTCGTTCGTTCGCTCGCTCGCTCGCTCGCTCGCTCGTTCGCTCGCTCGCTCGCTCGCTCGCTCGTTCGTTCGTTCGTTCGTTCGTTCGTTCGTTCGTTCGTTCGTTCGTTCGTTCGTTCGTTCGTTCGTTCGTTCGTTCGTTCGTTCGTTCGTTCGTTCGTTCGTTCGTTCGTTCGTTCGTTCGTTCGTTCGTTCGTTCGTTCGTTCGTTCGTTCGTTCGTTCGTTCGTTCGTTCGTTCGTTCGTTCGTTCGTTCGTTCGTTCGTTCGTTCGTTCGTTCGTTCGTTCGTTCGTTCGTTCGTTCGTTCGTTCGTTCGTTCGTTCGTTCGTTCGTTCGTTCGTTCGTTCGTTCGTTCGTTCGTTCGTTCGTTCGTTCGTTCGTTCGTTCGTTCGTTCGTTCGTTCGTTCGTTCGTTCGTTCGTTCGTTCGTTCGTTCGTTCGTTCGTTCGTTCGTTCGTTCGTTCGTTCGTTCGTTCGTTCGTTCGTTCGTTCGTTCGTTCGTTCGTTCGTTCGTTCGTTCGTTCGTTCGTTCGTTCGTTCGTTCGTTCGTTCGTTCGTTCGTTCGTTCGTTCGTTCGTTCGTTCGTTCGTTCGTTCGTTCGTTCGTTCGTTCGTTCGTTCGTTCGTTCGTTCGTTCGTTCGTTCGTTCGTTCGTTCGTTCGTTCGTTCGTTCGTTCGTTCGTTCGTTCGTTCGTTCGTTCGTTCGTTCGTTCGTTCGTTCGTTCGTTCGTTCGTTCGTTCGTTCGTTCGTTCGTTCGTTCGTTCGTTCGTTCGTTCGTTCGTTCGTTCGTTCGTTCGTTCGTTCGTTCGTTCGTTCGTTCGTTCGTTCGTTCGTTCGTTCGTTCGTTCGTTCGTTCGTTCGTTCGTTCGTTCGTTCGTTCGTTCGTTCGTTCGTTCGTTCGTTCGTTCGTTCGTTCGTTCGTTCGTTCGTTCGTTCGTTCGTTCGTTCGTTCGTTCGTTCGTTCGTTCGTTCGTTCGTTCGTTCGTTCGTTCGTTCGTTCGTTCGTTCGTTCGTTCGTTCGTTCGTTCGTTCGTTCGTTCGTCCGTCCGTCCGTCCGTCCGTCCGTCCGTCCGTCCGTCCGTCCGTCCGTCCGTCCGTCCGTCCGTCCGTCCGTCCGTCCGTCCGTCCGTCCGTTCGTTCGTCCGTCCGTCCGTCCGTCCGTCCGTCCGTCCGTCCGTTCGTCCGTCCGTCCGTCCGTCCGTCCGTCCGTCCGTCCGTCCGTCCGTCCGTCCGTCCGCCCGTTCGTTCGTTCGTTCGTTCGTTCGTTCGTTCGTTCGTTCTCTTCGCTTACACTGACAATCATTGTTGATGGTTCCGCACTATGTTCTAATGTTATTTATTCTAGACGTGACATTACGTTATTACCTTGTACTAAGAACTGCCGGAAATTTTCA
Organism: Dermacentor andersoni; assembly: GCF_023375885.2. Classification (NCBI taxonomy): domain Eukaryota; kingdom Metazoa; phylum Arthropoda; class Arachnida; order Ixodida; family Ixodidae; genus Dermacentor; species Dermacentor andersoni. The sequence continues at coordinate 70,008,765 of NC_092817.1, forward strand.
GTATTAGGTAAGATATTGCTAAGCAAACTGTCACACTTCGAAAAGTTCAAAGCATTACATCCACGCTGTAGCGTATTACACGTCAGGTAACGTCAGGCATTACCCTCGGCAATCGGGTAATGCAGAATGGCGAGCGACAGCGAGGATAAAAGGAACAATGTCCGAATAAGATCGCGCTCGTGATAAGCGCTCGGCCGCCACGCAAAAGCACTAAAAGAAGTCGTAACAACGGCCAGTTAAAGTTAAGTCCTTCCGGAACACAACATGAAGCGGAGAACACAACATTGTGGCTTGTGTCTTCGTGTCGCTTTGTTTTCTTTTTGATTCACTTCAGTTTCCAAATGTTACCGCTATCTACCACATGGCGGAGAGTTAGACACCATTCCACTAAAGAAGACTGTCAACACTGGCTTAGGCTTTCTTCGGCGTCCAATGAAAAAAAAAAGTATATATATATATATATATATATATATAGAAACGAAGGTGCACACTTACGAAAATAGCATCTTTAATGTTTATAACGTTTCGGCCGTGGCACGGCCGAAACGTTAAAAACATTTGTGCACCTTGGTTTCTAACACTACCTATGCACCGGACCTACAGAACGTCTCATTGAACTATATATATATATATATATATATATATATATATCCTGTTAGAGGTTGTGTGCCATCGCTTGGAGATACTCAGATTATTTTTTGCATTACGCCTAACTACATAATTAGCCTTAATTAATCACCTTCTGAAATATTATAGCTATATGAAAAGTGTCAATGAGAAAATTGTACAGAGCAACATACAGCAATACTGCCGCTCGAATAGACGCTTGAGGCACTTTGCGTGTATTCGGGGGCTACTTTCACGCTCGGAAAAAGCACTTTTATGTAGCACGTATTTAGCAACGGAAAGCCGTATCGGGAGTGTTTCACGTTGCTCTACAATTTTATCATTGACACTTTTCATTTGTTATATTTGAGAAGTTAATTCGTTAATTAAGACTAAGCACGCAATTACGCGGAATGCGAAAAATTATCTATCTCCAAGGGACAGCAAACAACATTACCTTGGTTCTGCCCAGCTACGTGGCTTTTGCGTATCTTTAAATCTTGGTGCATGATAGTTGGTACACCTTGTATAACCACTTTTTTTTATATGGGGCTCAGAGCGTCACGAAGTTTATAGTGTTAACAGAAAAACTAAAGCGCAAGCATATTATGTCATCAAGGGCGGCATTGATCAAATACAAATTTCCTCCTGCCATTCGCATCAGATGGAATACCAGCTTCTTCAGAGCAATCGCAGTTATCTACTGTAGAACGGCAGAATCGAACACGTGAAAGAACTGGAGAAGCTCTGGAATAAAGCTTGCAGTTGCATCGATTGCAGTCGCGGAGACAGGCGTTATAAAAGGACGGTCGCTGACAACTCCTCGCTCTATTCCGTTCGTCACAGAGAGGGGCCTTGCGTACAGCCCCTATATCAACGCAACCCTGTTTTTTTTTTTTTTTTTTCTCAGCCCCTGCTGCTTATCCAGCTGTTTTGATTCAGCATTTGTCTATACATATTACGCTTTTTTTTTTTTTTGTAAGCGGATGATGAATATAGCCCGCGTAAGGCTGCCATACCACACCATTAATTTCAACTTCTTGCTGTTCATGCAATATAAAATGAAAAAAAAAAAAGGAAGCGCTCGTAAAATACTGACGTCATCGTGCGTCATAGAAAAATGACGCATCAAACAGGATTTGCGAGTTCTGGCACCATTCATTGCTATTTCACATCTCGGTTTGCTTATTTTACTTTGTGTACCGGTTATACGGGAGTGCTTGATGTTTTGGATGGAAAACACAGGAACTACCCGTTTTCATGGCCGTGGTTTGAATTTAACACATTTCTCGAGGACAACAAGAAATAGAATAAGTATCTACAGGATACCTGTTGGGAAACTAAGCGTCGCTTTCGGCGTGCGCAACGCAACGTGGTTAGAATTTTAATGCCTGCTGTCAAGGATAACAGGTTACTGCAGTGACACGAGGCTTGTGCAACGAATGCTCGAGCTCTTCTGCGTAGTAGAAAATCTGAAAGAAACCTGCTTCATTGTTGCCTCTTCAGGCATCGCGAAATCAATCTAAACAGGCCTGCCAACGTTGCGTTTGAGCTGCGACAAATGTATTATGTGCACTCGACAGCAAAGTAAGGAGCAACACCATATTTGTTTGAAAGCAACTATTGCTTGCAACGTCTGGATTCGACCCATGACTTGTGAGTGTGGCCCAAGTATATTTCCCCTAGATCATTTAATTTAGGTTGCTTATTACAGGCGCTGATCGGCCACGGTCTATTCAACGCCAATTTTAAGTTTCCTTTCATATAGTTATCCCGGGCGCACAAAACCTAGCTTTTGTTTCTTTTCAGCGCACAGAACTCGCTTGAGTGTAGACCATTTCTGCAAGACTGTATCAGCCTGAACACACATATAGCTTTAGTGGCTGATTACGAGCACATAGCTATACACGCAGTATTAGTATTTGTCCAAATTAGACGCTTGAATGTTGTCATGTAGCAGTAGAGGTACTTCAATGTTCACTAATACTTCGTCGCAGTTTATTCTTTTATAAAAGGGTATAATATAAGCGAACTGCTAATCTCTTGGGTGACAATGCTCATGGTATGATAAAAAAAGATACCAATTTACGTATGTTTATATCCTTATGTTTTTCCCACGCCAAGCTCACCTCGTTGGTCACGGACTGCACCATGTAATACAGCGCGATGTCGCACACAAAGGTGATTAAGATGTCGATGGCATTCCAGAGTAAGAAAACCTTGAAGCAGTTCTGGTTCCCCTGAAAATTTTGTAAGTGACAAATTAGGGAAGAGTCACCTTATAGCGATACAGTATTACGGTAATATATTGGAAGCACACAACCACGAAGGAATACGCGGAGAAATTCCTACACATTACGTGCGCACGTAACTTGCACAAGTGTATTTATACATACATACATACATACATACATACATACATACATACATACATACATACATACATACATACATACATACATACATACATACATACATACATACATACATACATACATACATACATACATACATACATACATACATACATACATACGCACGCACGCACGCACGCTCCGTAGAATTTATCCCTACCTGCTGGTGAAGTTTTCCTGGCTTCCTGCCCACTCGCTACCCTTTTATGTAGGGTGTCCCAGCTAACGCTATAGTCAAGCTGTTGAAAGAAAAAAAAAAGAATAACAAAACATGGTGCAAGATACAGTTATAAGACCTACGGTGTTACGTCGTCAGACTTCTGATGACCGAACACCGTAGCTCTTGTAACTGTATCTTGCACCATGTTTTGTTATTCTTTTTTTTTTATTTGACAGCTTGGCTAACGTTAGCTGGGACACATGGTATAGCGTCAGTTCGCGTGTATATTCTGTTGGTGTCACACTGTTTTCAACAACCTCCCTACACCAATGTAGAACAGCACATCTAAAGTCATCCTGGCAACTTGATGCTGCTGCTGCGGGCCAGCTCGTAACAATTTACCATGCCACCTTCTATCGCCTAACGCTATTATGAAGATAAACGTTGAGAATCACTCAGTTGAGTCCTCCCCGTGCAAGTTGCGCTTCCGTCCTCCAACATTAACCATTCATCTGCAAGTGTCAAATGAGCGACGCTCGCCTACGCAGTGTGCTTATTGTTTATTTCAGTGCTTGCCAACAGCTGTAAAGCCTTGGCGAGAGGTTGCTAGGGCGTACACGAGCATGAACTTATACTAAGTGACTACTTGAAACAGGATCGACAAATTGTGAAGGGGAAGAAAGGTATTTTCTCCAGGTTATTGAAATGCAAGATTTACCCACCGAGATTACAGTTCGTTAGCGGACCGCGTGTAAGTTGCAAGATATCTGTTCGTAGCATAACGTTCCGCACCGTCGCCGTATGGACTTCGTACTTGCTATTTAATCAGGGATATACGTGTATTCAGGTATAGAAAACAGAGTTTAATGTCGCGTGACCCGAGCCGATGTGTGCGCCAATTATTCTGTAAAATGCATGACATGACTAACAAGGTAACTTTCCCAGTTTGAACAGTTCTCACGCGCACATCTAATGAAGGCCCATTAAAACCTCATCCATGGTAAGGTGAGCAGGAATGCTCAACAACATCTACAGGCTTTCTTTCTTGGCAGCGAAGGACACTGACTCAGCATTTGGTGTTTACACTTTTTGTTTAGGCAAGGACGTCTAATCAAAAGCTGCTTTCGTCAGGCCCTTTAGTGCTATCACAGTAAGAATGATTAAAACAAGCGTCCCGTCAAGTTTGTTTTCCTTTTTTTTTTCACTTTCTATATGCCCTTGTCCACATTTGCAGCGCAACCTGCTGTCGGGCAACATTTGCCGGTTTCGATAGCATGCACTAGAAGTACTGAACGCTGGGAGAGTTGGCATTCCATTCTAAGGAAGAATAGCGCGAATAAGCAAGGGACGAGAAAGGAACAGGACACGAGCGCTCGTGTCGCGTTTCTTGCTCATCCTTTATTTATTCGCACTCTTCCCCATTTATACCATTTCAGTACGCCTGAACAAAGAACTTCACAGCGAGCTTATAGAAACATTACCGTGCATTGAAAGCAGATGAAGACCACGTCGGAGATGCAGCTGAGTGTTGAGGAGAATATGGTTACGTACAGCACGGCGGCAAGAACTGCGAGACCTGCGATGGGGGAAGGGAACTCGTTGTGCGCGAGCACGGGGGAAGGAGTGTGGGGGGTTATGGAATGGGGGAATGGGAGAGAGCGGGGAGGTACAACATTCGTAAGTGCCAGCCCACCTCAAGTTCGAAGCCAAAAATGGCACATCATTGGCCTGACCTTCGCCGCTAAAACGCAGGCAACCGTTTTGATAGGTCCGACTCGGTCCAATTCGAGCGCCATCGCCGCAGTTTCGTCGTGGAAGCGGATCGAAACATGGGGCCGAATTCACAAAGCCCTTCGGTCATACGTGCTCTTTCCCATTGGCCGGCTGCCTTCGCTAATGATATCTGCAGCATCAAGATTGGCCCAAATTTTACCTTTAGAACTATTCTAGCGCAAGAGCTTGTTGTGAATACGGGCCTTGATTACTAGAAGGTTGTTATGTGTGAATAGAGATAATAATATAAAACATTATAAAAGAGGTCTCACTTCAGTATTGTACTCTAGAATTTGATTCGGCATACTGCTCCAGTGTGCCTTCTAATATGCATAAGACAACCTAAAAGGCCATGTATTGCTATTACTGCGACTACTAGTAAAAAAGAAAGAAAGAAAGAAAGAAAGAAAGAAAGAAAGAAAGAAAGAAAGAAAGAAAGAAAGAAAGAAAGAAAGCTGGAGCAGTGAAAATTTCATGCTACACGGGATACATATGCGGGTAAGAAGTACATGGGCCTGCCGAATAACGCTCACGTACCAAGTTGTAGTGCCAAGAGTAAGAGCAATTAGCTGACTGGCTTCAGCTTCAACTACGTTTGCCCCACAACATAACACACACAGTGAATATTTGGTCAGCGAAAACCGTAACTTCAATTTACTTGGCTCTTCTTTGCTATTGCCGACGCTGCTCGAAAACCACTGCCGAGCTCCCCTTGACAGCTTCGCTGTATAAAGATAAATTTTATTCACTAGTAACAGTAAGGTTTCCCTTCATTGCTTTCTATGTTTATTATTACTATTATTTATGTGTTCTTTTATTTATGTTTCGCGCTGCGTCGATGGCACCCGGTAACTACTGGCACGATCTCCATATGTTCTGTCTGAGAAAAATCAGAGGGCGCCACCAGCTCCGTTCATTGTGAGGCAGCATTTGCTGGGTTTTTCTCGCCGACTACGCAGTTCGCGATATATAAGAATGCTGGTTTACCCTTCCAAGACTGGTCCCGTCCCCAAAGCAGAATGTGAGACGCGGTAACCTTGTTCTTTGGACTCACTAACTACACTTTTCAGTTGAAAACGTCTGGTTAGGTCTTTCCGACTACCTATCCCAGCATAATTGTTCCGTCCTGTCCAAAATGCGGGGCATTTCACCACAGGATAACGTAACAATCATATCAGAATTTTTTAGTGGAATATTGCTTTTGCTTAATGCCAGGAACAATCTATTTCATTCAAATCTCCGACGAATTGCACTGCCTACAACTTTGCTCCATACTGCACCTTCACTGCATAACAGCTGTAATGCAGTGAAGCTACAGTATGGAGGAACGATGCAGGTGGAGCGAGCTGATGAAGAAAAAAAAATCCAGCATCCATGCAAACATTCAGCACAACATGCAATGCATTTCACAACAGGATTATACAAAAGTTATGTCAAAATGTCTGAGTGGAATGATATTTGTTTTTTCCAATGTCATCAAAATGTTTTTGAATTTGCATTGCAGTGCCTGCAGCTTTGCTCCGTACAGTACCTTCACTGCATTAAATACTGTATTAAAGGGAAGTTGCAGTATTGAGCAACGTTGTAGGTGGGACGACAAGTTATTATTATTTTTTTTTTGCACGAATTTCACTGCGTCACGCTGTTCAATCAACTACATCCTGTGTTACAATACAAAAAATACCAGCACAAAACTAGCATCTGGACAGATGACAGAAGTCCCGCCTTTTACGCATCTTCACACACATTTATTTTCTATCTACAAAAAAAGTTTTGGTAAATCTTACTGAAGCAATAATCGCTATGGCTTGCTATTAAGTGTACCGTATATTAAGTGTTTACATCATATAACAAGCCTCAAATCTCTGTAACACTGTGCTTCTTCATCTCATGTAAATGAGAAATGAAATGGCATTATATAAGAGAAAAAACTTTGGAATCATATTGAGGTGCCAAGTTATCGCAATTTTGAACATCACTATTTGCCCCACTCCGAGAAATCAAGATAGTGCTTACACAAAATACTTTTAAAAACCCTTCTTGATAATGAGAGCGATGATTTCTTAAACGAAATCGAATACGATCGAGTTGAACGCTTGGCGTAATTTGGCTGGAATGACCCTGTAAGTTGGTGGTCACCACTGCGGTGAAAAACGGTAGGGCATGTAGCAGGAAGCAGGAAGATAGGTTCGAAGGTCTGGTTCTGATAAGACCAAGAAAATTGCTTTCGTGAGTCTTACGAACAGTTGCTCTGACCGTCGAATGAGCCTCGCCCGGATCCCGGCTACGTTCGTGCATTTAGAACGGTCTTACCGCTGAAAGTGTTCGCCGACTCGCTGCTGACCCGCAGGCGGTTTCCTTGTGCCAGTGATTGAGAATTCTCGAGCACCGAAAAGCAATTGACACACTGTAGGAAAAACAGAAGTCAATGACTATGAAAGAGTAATAATAATAATAATAATAATAATAATAATAATAATAATAATAATAATAATAATAATAATAATAATAATAATAATAATAATAATAATAACCAATCCATCAATAAATGAGCTAATAATTTATTTTGCCCAGGAACAACGCTGAGGTCTGTCTAGGAGCTGGCGCACAGAAAAACAAAAAGGTAAAAAAAATATAGAGCGAGTACGACTAAACAGCTAAAACATGCGCACAAATACAGCATTAACACACATTGGAAAGACGGAGAACATGGATGGAAGGAAAGAGAAACTATGTGAAGTCTGGAAAGGAGTGCAGCTAGAAAAAGGCTGAAGAGAAAGTGCGAAGCTAGGAACAACACGTTTTTAAACATATCAAGATGGAGAAAATAACAATTGTAAACAATTGTAAACATTTCGCACCCTATTGAGAGACAGGTAATAATAATAATAATAATAATAATAATAATAATAATAATAATAAACTTGACATCATACACTGCCCCAGCAGTAAATTAAAAACCACAGACGTGGGCCTCAGAAACTGTTTTTGTAACCAAGCTTGCCGACCCAATTTCAATTTATGAAATGTTGAACAGGTGGGCATCAGACGATCGAAATATTGTAACAATGCTGAAACCTTCCTATCTGGTTTCCTTGTGATTTATTGTGAGGTTTCCGTACGTGGCTTGTACCATATGGAGATGGTACGCGTCAGCTACGTACCATCTCCTAAAATATCGCACGTAACAGTGTATGTAACAGTTGTATTGTGTGCAGAAGGTTTCAGCCGAGACTGTTAGTCGCCTTCCACGAAAATCAAAACATAGTTTCTCTTTCCTCGCTCACTCGCAGAAAATGTGCGAAACTAACGATTGTCACATTTTAACCACCAGTTAACATTGTTTATTATCGTTCACACGCGAGAAAACTATGCTGGCAAAGCATTTGCTCTTTATGCTTTGCGGTAGCAGCTACTGAATTCCCCAGAAAGTCGGCGGGAGCTCCACCGACCCATGATAGACATACTCCTAATGCAAGACCTTCAGCTGGTACCTTCAAGCGTCCCGACAGATATATCACTGCCGCTGACCATGCCGTAGGGCCAGATAGCAGCGCCTAGCATCAAAAGCATTTCCCAATGAGCATAAAAAGCGACTTACAAAGCAGACAGTCACTATCAAGTTGAGAGCCACCACCCTGCTCATGAGGAGTCTGCGCTTTGGTCTCGGCCTTCCAAGGCAGTTCAACGTCCAAGCGCCTTCAAAGGCATAGAACACTTCTTCTTGCCTTGTCTTGTTTCCTAACCCTGGCGCATACCCACTATGGGAGAGCGGCCAAGAAGCAGGCGGTTCCCAGTATGCCTACAATAAAAAGAAAACTAAATATGAATAGCAGAGCGTGGGAGCAAAGAAGTGCGCTTTATAAATTAAAAATATTTTTAGGAATTTTGAGATAAAATAATTTAACATAAAGAAGTGAAATAATAGAAATAATTGCTAATTTTAGAAATTCAGCAAGGTACTCTTTTTCTCTCTCTAATAAAATTGTAAACTGCGAGAACAGCATCCCTGGGGCTGGATCCCAGTGAAGTCGCGATCACCCCCAAAGAAAGACTGGTTGGCGAGGTTGGCGACGTTAGCGACAGAGACAGAGAGAGAAAAAAAACTTTATTCGAAGTCCTTGCTGGGGTCAAGGGAGGCGGGGGGCTGGGAGACTAGCCCCACCGGAGCCTCCCTTCCTCAGGTGGTGGCCAGACCTTGAGTCTCGGCGCCGGAGGTGGCCAGCCGGACAAGCCAGATTTGGTCCTTCGGGCATTCGCTGAGCAGCATGGCCTCCCAATGCTCGCCCAAGTTGGCGACATTAATTTTCCAAAAATTTTCTTTGTCTGAAAAATCGGCGGCACGTGAAAAAGAAATGCTCAGTATATTCAGGTGCATTGCAAAAAGAACATAGAGGGGACACAGCGAGACCTGACCTGCGTAAGTAAAATTTAGAGGCGGTATACGAGATTTAGATTTTGTAAAGGAAACATCAAATTTCCTTGAAGGGTACCAATTATTATTCCATGGGAAACAAAGATGGTGGAATTCCGAAGACGATGTTAGCATGGATATTGCAGAATTCTGCGATATAGAGAAATTTCTGTACCTAGTCGCGGTAACGTAAGCTGATGTCGGCAAAACAGACGTGACAGGGACGTTGAAGGATGCTGGTGCGAGTGATTCAGCCATTTCATTCAAGTGCAACCCACGATGTTTCCGTACCCAAAGCTGGTATACTTGCCGTTAGTACGAAGGTATGACCAAACGCAGAATTTTTGAATTTGAAGATGCATTAAGTGCTGTGCTTGCAGACAGCGAGTCGGTAACAATAACAGCTAATGGGTCATTTTGGGGAAGCTTTCGTAGTGCTAATACAATCTCCTTCTATTTACCTGTTTAAACATAACGCTTTCAAGTCCTTTTCTTTCATGGAAGAATGGACTCGCGAATGTACTCACAGAAGCACTCACAGAAGCGCGCGGAGAAAATGAGGAAGTTGGTAAACACGAGAAAGGAAGGGAAAGGAAGATATCGACCAATGAAGCAGTGTGAAGACAGGGTTTTATGGGCCTAATGAAGCGGACCGATTTCAATTTCCATTTCAATTTCAATTTATTCATTTATTGGTAAAACTACAGAAACATTACAGCGATAACAGCGTTTTCCTCGTGTATCCTTTCAAGGAATTTGTATCCTGGCCGGAGAAAAATAAAGACGTTAAATTACATTGATTCTGTGTGCTTCTGCAGTCTTACAAATATTGCTCGAGATGGTGAGTGAACTTGCGGCTGGGCGTTCGAGAAGACAAATGTGACTCGCAAATTGTATGCTCGAAGGTTTCTGCTAGCCGTCAGTCACCGGCGGTGCACGGCAGTGAATCATAGGCAGGGAGCTAATAAAACCTGCAGTTATGAACACTCACGAAATTTCTTTATTTAGGAAGTTGTGGAGCTACGCCGCCGAACTTGCAACTCCTGCTGAAAAATAATTGAAAAAATAAAAACGACAACGACAACCCCTGTAGACGAGCCCGGAAAATAACAAAGATTGTCGTTGTCAATGGCCACTTGAGAGCACGCAGTTAGGGCCGATTTACTCTCGAGCCGCCCATCACCGCAAGCAGCACCGCACACTTGCGGTCGCGCGAAATATTGCACGTATCCAGCACTTGTGCACAAATTACCATCTACACTGAGTGCACAGTGTATACCTTACACATTGTAAACCGAAATTTGTGCACAAGTGTTTGATACGTGCAATCTTCCGCGCGACCGCACGCGTGCGGTGCGGCTTGCGGCGATGGGCGGCTCGAGCGTAAATCGGCCCTTACAGGTTGATCACTCAGAAAGCAGCGCCACGATCAGGCTTGCGGCTAGAGAACATTTTGCATCAGTCATTGTACGTGACTGACTACATAAGACTGATTGTCAGTCCTATGTGCGTGGAAAATGTAGAGAAAGAACACGACTCCAGAAATAAAGCAGAAAGTCTCATGGTGGCGCTCTACGGTTCGGAGACGTTCCCACGTATTTCCCGTTACGAAACAGGATACTTATTGGAACTTGTACCAAATTTACTTTGCTTGTCTTTGTTTGAAGAGTATGAGTTCATGGTAACGCGCTTATTGTTGCCGTTAGCCGAAGTGGCATCGTGAAAGTGGCACGTACTCGGTATGAAGGACACATATTTAATGCTAAGCGGTCGTACACGGTAGACATAGTTCACAGGTAGAGCATGGGACGGCACGCAGTCAGACGCCTCGTCCAGGCGGGCCAGCATTCATCTACATGGCCAACGACGTCGCCTCCTTCGATTGGGCAGGACTTCCGTAGTAGCTGGGCTTGTCGTAATCAAGTAGATCTCGAACCTTGGTGGCTAGCGTGTTCAACCTGACCGTCTCGCTTATGTCGTCGTACAGCTCGAACAAGCGCAGCATGACGACAGCCTGAAATTTTAGGCAGAGGTGGACACAGTATAAGGGGTCTACGAGTGGCACACGTGTAATGAGACAAGAGGCACGTGGGCGCCCAATTGGCGAAAAGCGAATATTATCCTCGTGCGAATCCTTGTATATTGAAATGCGCGTCACTTAACATGCCTTGTCAAAATGAGCTCGGAAGCGGTTACGTTAAATATTCATCCTAGATATGAAGTCAGATGCGCATGGAACTACACTTTAATCGTCTTCTTGCCTTCGGGTTTTGCGAAAACTGATGCTAATTTTATTTTGTCATCACAGACGATGAACTGCCCTCGTGAAGTGTGTTTCGATGCCGCCAGTTGACACGAAAATTCACGACGTTGCACCAACATGCCAACCTACCACGCGATGGCACACGCCTTCGTCCCCGTGTTTAGGCAAACAACAGTGGTTTTACGACAGCAAGCCTGACAAAACCTACAGTTACGAACATTCACGGAATTTCTTTATTTAGGAAGATGTAGAGTTGATCGGATGGACATGACTGGACGGTTACTTTCTCCACTTATATGCATTACTTCATCCCTTAACCTTGGCATGAAAAAGAGTTTTTCCCGGACAAACCGCATCAGTCGGTAATAAGAACCGAAAGATAAAAGTGATTATGTCCCTGAGTTGTCTTTGGGTCAGAGGAGGACATGCCACATGTGGGTCAGGTGGAGCCACATGTGGGTCAGGTGAAACCACAGTGGGTCACAGGTGGAACTGTGCCAGACATTGAAAATTCAGAACAATAGCATTACTAGAGCACAATATAAAAAGCAAGTATAACAAGCGATTCACGGGTTCACTGCAGCACATACTAGAACGGATTCAAGTAAGCGTCATAAACACTTGATAAAGGAGAGGAAATGCTTGTATTTGCGCTGTTCGACCGGCGTAATGTAGAAAATCTATATATGTCACACGAGCTTGGGTCGGGTAGTGGATTTGAAACGAGTCCGCCATCCAAGTATTCACGGCCGACGTTCTATCTAGTCAACCCGCACCTGCTGAAGCCAGCGGTGTCCTTTCTACCCTAATTATGTAACCGCAGAGTGCGATTAAACGGCTTTGCGTCTTTCTCACCGTAAGCAAGTGCTGTTGTCGGCCCAGAACATGTCAAGCGCGGTTTCTTTTAAACATTTCAGTACACCAGTTTCATCTTTATTTTCCGCAAACCAGGGCAACAAGTGATTTAGGATACTCGCCCAGATGAACGTTGGAAGAAATAACAGGGTTTGTGATATTGTCGACGTAGCAAAAAGCAGGAGGTACCACTCATATAAGCACAACGTACCTTAAACCCGGTCATCAGGAAGTTGATGATGGCAAACCCGACGTACCTTGACACCTGAAATCACGTATGCAAATAAAACAAGCCTGCTGCATTAACGGAAGATCATAATACTGCACTCTATGCAATGAGAGCCCTTTGATCGGATTTGCGGAATTCGTACCGAGTGTTCAAATTCGTGGCTGCTGGGACAGCTCTTCAGCGCGCTATACAAAGTTACGCCATGCGCATGCGCATGCGTTGCCTGCATGCGACGGTGAAGCATGTGCTCCAGCCACTTCCCAAGTGACGAAGAAAATATGTTCGCCTAAGTTCGTCTGAACAGAAGTTATCAAACAATATAGAGACAGAAGTGTAAAAGAAGACAATTCTTGCGCTTGCCTTACACAAAGGGCCATATTTCATGCGCGCTTATTTAAGCCATTTGGCACGTTTCGTAGCACAGCTCATACTTGAACTAGTCGATCAGACGTTCTGACATAAGTATCGTAGCGCGAGAAGACGAGACCAAAGAAACAATGCACGTATATGTTTCTTTGTCCTCGTTTCCCCCCGCCATAGTAACTATACCAGAGCGTTTTGATTGCTAGCGCTGTGCACAAAATCTGACATTTAATCTAACTTGCTAAAAAAGAATCCTACATTTCCTTCGTCTTATTCAGTAAAATATGCGTCAAATTATTTAGGACATTGTCAGATGCGTCAAGCGTGGACAGCACTGGTTCTTGTGCGTCCTCGGCAGTGTCGTCACCACCGTTATCAGCCTGCGTCTAGCTGACCTTCCTCCAACGTCTCCACGGTGTCAGCCTTGCGTCCTCTTCGACGCTGGCACACACGGTTACGTCCATCAACACATATATATTTGCTTCTAGGGCGGTTGCTCTGAGCCTCTCGTTGAGCCAAGTAACAAGTCGAATGAAAAAAAACAGTCACAAAAGACAAAGGATAAGAAGAGACGTTCACACCACAACGACTTCTTGTCCTTTGTCTTTTGTAACTGGTTTTTTTCTTTCAACTATGTACCAACTGGCCCGGATTTCAACCCTTCTGCAAACCAAGTAACAAGCGTCGGTGTACGGCGATCGCGCAAGTTCGCCTTTTCGGGCACTGTATATATATGCATTTTGTAGAATGCCGACAGCCCTTTGCGCACACTTGATTAGCACCACCACCGTGAAGGATAAACGTGCGGGAGCCCGCAGGACGTTCGTATCTGCAGGCAGCGTGCGCTCTGCTACAGATCTCGTTGAGTTTGCGGTGGTGTACGAATATACACGTAGCCTGCTCGCAGCATAATGTGACCTGCGACCGCAAGGTTGTTTCCCCGTATAACAGGATAGGTGCAATATTTTGGCGCGCTCACCCGCCGCGATGGCTTCGCGTCTGTGGTGTTGTGCAGCTGTAGCACGAGGTCGCGGGGTCAAATCCCGGCCGCGGCGGTGGCATTTCGATGGGGGCAAAATGCAAAAAACGTCTTGTGTCCTGTGCATTCCCTGTGGTTCCCTGGTGGTCAAAATTAATCCGAAGTCCCCAACTACGGCATGTCCGATAACCAAAATCTTGGTTTTCGCACGTAAAATCCCAGAATTTAATTCAACTTATTGGCATATGCTCCTGGACTTGCACCACGAACGCGTCTTTGCCTATGGCAAAGCGAAAGCGGCGACAGTGAGAGGCCTTGACTGCAGGAGCTATAACTTGTTGAGTCTTGCATCATTCTGGGACCCCATCAGAGCGAAGTACGGGTAATATACACGAAAAAGAGGGAAGACAACCAAGAAGCGTAGCGTGCTGCGATATCTCGTGCACTCGTATAGCAATTTCGCGCGGTCGTCTATCTCACGGCTTCAGCGTGGCCTCGCTAACGCTATAGAGTATGTATGTATAGTCATACGCTCGGATAAGCTGTCGCAGCCTCTGTTAACTGGTATCTCATCCTTGGTTCGAGACATCCGACTGTCTTCGCCTACGTAGCATGGCTTTAGGCGAGCGACGTTGCTTATTACGGCGGTGTTGTAGCTGTAGCTCGTAAGTGTGAAAAACAGATAACTATATATAGTCGTGTGGCGGCGCTGTGCACATTCATTTAAATATACTGTGTTACTGTTGAATCATAGCTACTATGCTTAACCGTTACGATTAGGGTGAAATGTTGGCGAGCAGTCAGCCTCGCCAAGCAGCGGCCGAACTCGCAGGTAATGCCGGTGCACTGAATCTCCTTTCTTGCGCTGATGTATCTGGTGGCCGGAAATGTACATGCAGACACACTGCCTGCAGAGAGGCAAACAGCTGTCGGTTGACATGTCGCCGTTTCAGCGGGAAAACATAACAAAACATGCCAGAGCATGGTTGGGCAAATTGTGCTAGAGCCTGTTCGTGTTTATCACTAACAATGGCGGGCCCAAAAAATAAGCGTCTCCCTGACTGCAGCACCGGGCATCTGGAGGTATCGAGGGTATAGAGGGTGAGACTACATACAATACTAGTCCAGCATCCTTCATTGTAGAGAAAATTAGATATGTTTTAATGTGTCGGTATAGCTTTTGTGCCATCTTGCCGCAATGCCGAGAATGAAACAAGTGTTTGCACACAATTTACATCAACTTTCCTGAAATAAACTTGAAACTTGAAACATTGTTTAATTGTTATGGCACACTTCACTACAATATTTAAATGAACAGGAAGCCAACGATGACTCATACGAGCTGAGCAATTGCTGTCTATACACAGTGCCCGAAAGAAATCGCCCATGGGTGATTTCGTTTGCGCCCATGCAGCTTGACGTGTACTGTCATTCCGGTTGAATAATTTTGAATGTACATTGAATTTACGATGTGGGACGTATTGACTGGATGGTGCATTCCGCATTTGAAAGCAAACTAGAATATTTCACGCATCTCGGATGGAAGAACCTTCTAACTCTCGGCCCATGACGACGCTTGCATGAGGTAGCTTCAGCATGCAGCAATTTCGCTTGCGGGACGTGGCTCCAAGCTAGCATGGTCAAAACAATAAAACACGAAAAAAGAAACACTAAAATGGAATTGTAAAGTTAACCTGAATTGATGCACTACACTTTTGCAATTACGAAGAGGATGGGTTGGTGTGAGCGGAGGCTTGCTAAGCCAAAGCTCCCTGTGACGTCACAGATTTTATTACCATCTGCTCAGGGCGGCCTATGCGCTCTCCAGTAAAAACTGGTTACACGGCAGAAGTACTCGCGGCGGTGGCGCAGTGGGTATGAAGCGTTGTGCTCCTGAGTGCGGGGTCGCGGGTTCCGATTCCCATCCCGAGCGGTTGCATTCCGATGGGAGCGGAAGGCAAAAAACACTTGTGTGCTGAGCCTGGGGAGCAAGATGCGGCGCGGCGTATACAAGCTGCACGATAAAGCCCTGTCAGCGTCGGCATTCACTCATATTGAATTATTTAAGGAGCAGTGTAATGAAACCATTAAATTTGCAAAACACTACAGCCATCACATGGACAGCTATGAAGAAAAAAAAAATGTTTTCGTGCGTTGCGTATACAGATTCGTTCTCTGAATCTGAGTCACCGTATAGGCCCTTCATTTCTTTAAATAGCTTAGTAAACTGTGCTAATATCCAAAGAAATTTGTTTTCAACTATTCAAAGAATATTGTTTCAGCATCTGCAGCGCAGCTAAATGACAAAGGAACTATTCACATATCTAAACATAGTTTATTTTTCAGCCCACCGAGAATTTTTGAAGCTCACATGTTGCAGGTAGTGTAATTGTAGTACTTGGACTGAATTACTCGAAGCGGCGGCCGTTGCTTGCACTAGTAATTGTCGCGATAAAAGCTATACAACAGCTTTTATGGTGCCTTTGACGAGCCCTACGTTTTGCTGTCCCAGCGTCATAATAAATGCGACGCCACTTTAAGACTGTGCATGACGTGTTTGTATTGTACATGGTCGATGCTCTCGCCTCTTTTTGTAATACAACAGCGCTTATTCGAACTTTTGGACAAATTTCATCCATTAACTGCATGATTATATGCGTGCTACCAACGTCAAGAACAAGAGAAAAACCAACTTTCTGCAGCAACGAAAGAAATGTTACAGAGGCAAGTCATGCATGACCAAATGCGCTCATGAAAAAAATTCCGTGCTAGCCCATCCTGGGGAAGAGAAAACAGAATTTACAGCAATTAAACAAGGCCAAATACTCTAAAAAGCGCTAAATTTGACTTTGTTTTCTGCTTTTCTCTTCCGCGCGTTTAGGAAAATGCGAAACCGTCGCATGAGGAAGCTACGCTGATTCCAATGCCGTTCCGAGAAAGCGAAAACGCTGTCAGGTTCAGCCGGACTACTTGGCGCACTAAAACATGTGTAGACGTTCCGCCCCTGTAACTTTTACCTGCATTGCCACAGCAAGTTGTCCAAGGTTATCTAGCTTGTATTCCTTGTTTATGACGCGAATGCTAAGCCGACAAACACAAACGTCGAGCTGCGCTTTTAGTCCTTCGTGACGTGTCGCTTCACAAATGATTGCGTCGCATTGACTACGTCATTGATTGCGTCATCAATGATCACGCCACTGCAAAATGCCACGCAGGAACCTCTCCTCGTTACTAAAGAAAGAAATTGAAACCTCACTCACTCATACCGCACCCTTATAGGCGATATGAACGATAAAACACTTCCATCAGCTGTCTGGCATGGAGAAGAAGCAAATATTCTGCTGCCAGAGGCCCGACATTTGAAAATCAAGATCGGAGTCTGATTAAAGCATCTTATGAGAGAAATCTTGAACGACTGGACGTTGAGCAAGTTGGTAGGGTATCATGATGCCGAAAGTTAGGCGTGCAAACAACAACAAAAAGGACAAACACGGCTATCAACTGAAAGGACGCGCGCAATGGTGGAAAAGAAGATACAAGACTTATCAGCGCTTGCTTAAGGGAAGGCAACGCGACAGCCTGTCAATCAATAAATAGGTGGGCGCACTCCCGAAAGATAACTAAGCAAGATAATTCTTCATTGCGCAAGATAATCGATGGCTGACTTACGCACGTGCTACCGCTATTAGCGATATGCTTGGCCTCGACCATAAGGCGAACTTTTTCAATCTTGTGTCTCTACAAAACTATACTGTCTGCAAACTTTGAAGTGCACTTGAAATCGCGACAGTGCCGCGAAAGGTTGGACGATGTTCCATCAGTCAACGAAATTTTATGCTCAATTAATATCTGATTGATGCAACAAAAGGTCCTGTTTGCACGGCTGCGTTTCACTAACGTAATCTATGCTTTTAAATTGTCTCACTTACGAAGGTTCATCCAATTTATGAGCAAGAAGTGCGTGGCAGAGTTCGTTCAACTCTAAAAACATGTGCCGGTACCCCTTTCAACCAGAAAGAATTATGGCTTCCTGACACAGAAAGAACGCATACCATTGACTTATGCTTTATGTGCCAGCAACTGGATATGTACACGACGCTCTGAAATAAAACTTAGTTGAAGGTACCGGAGGTATTTGTTTCTATTCCTGCGCCATATACGCATGTTCATTCAATTGAAAATTCATATTATGCTTAACCAATGGTTGCCCCAAAGACCATTTAGTACTGCTGAACCCAGCGCTCGGTTTTGGACTCGCCTTCGCTTCAACCAGCAAAGCTGTCTTGATTTGAATATTGTGACAGCGCTAGCACATGCATCCACAAAGTAACAAGGACGAGACACAAGCGCTGTGTCTTGTCCTTGTTACTTTGTGGATGCATGTGTTAGCGCTGTTACAATATTAAAATCAAGTATGCACCAACTCGTCCAGAAAGAATTTTTAGTGAAGCAAAGTTGTTGACGCCCTTTCTGGCTAGGGATGTGTTGAGGCCCAGAACTGCAACCCAAGATAACGAGGAACGTTGACTACGCACTTAGGTGAAGCGCCACTTTTGCAGGTGTATGCTTAAACATCTGGATGCTAACGCGAACTAGCAGAGTTTAACACGCAATTTCATTATCAATGCGTAAAACTTATCGTAATTTAACACGTGAAGACGTCCACTGGAGATAATATTGGAGGCCGAATACTGCGACTTACTGTATTCGCACTGTACTCTGGGTTGTCGAAGCGTCCCCTGTGGTGCAGAAACCACTTGAGCTGGAATAGAATAGCAACGCACCTGTGAACATGCTGGAACAGCGACTTCCACAATCAGGAAACGCAATGCAACATGGTCGACACAACCTAACCACTTTCATGGCGCCAAGACTGGCATAGCTGGTATTGCTATTGCGTTGAATTTGTCATATTGTGACAATGAAGTCATAATGCCTGAGGATTTAGGATATAACATGATATGTTAGGTTATATTAAAGTATTAGGATATAGTACAGAAGTTCTCCCAGTAGCGGTTGACTTGTAGAACGGCTACAGAGAATGTCGAGTATCATTATGCAAAGCACCCAATTTTTTTACGTATGTCTTTGCTGTTCTTAATTATATGCGGGCAAGAACACAAGGTTAAATTCTAGAAATTAGTGTTCCTGTGCGTTATCCCCCTGCCTGGAGCATATAATTTCTTTTTCATGGGCGCCGCCATATTGCTTAGACAGTGGCGCCATCTATAGGCAATTGTCATGGTGGCTTAAATGGGCGAGCGCGCCATGTTTTATGCCAGCTGTATACGCTCGGCGTGTTTCTGGTGGTCGTTTCCGTGCTCGCGGGGTCTATTTAGTATGACGTGCGTCTTCTACGTGAGAAATAATCAACGCGAAACGTCGGTTCCATTTTTTACCTTGGTCTCGTTTTGCTCATCGCATTAAAAACTCAGCGTGCTCCCAAGAGCCACTCTCCATTTTTTTGTTGCAATCGCCGCACACATATTATTCAAGTAGACTCAGCAGTTGGCAAATGCGATCATTTCTGCGTCACACACACATTTGAATAAGGAGTGTTACAAGGTCTCCAGCGTATACGATCAACTCAGCTCGACTAAACGTGCACAACAGTGAGGAAGAAACAAGCGGGTAGAGCTACCTTGCGAACGGAAATAATAGCTCACCCCGCAGCACTCGGTAGTGTCGTACGGCGTAAACGTCATAATGTAGATTTCGACGGTCCGACAGAGAGCCGATGCGATGGTCAACACGATGGAGCAACCCAGGTACATGGCCAAGGCGTCCCGCCCATCCTGCACAACGCGTGAGAAGTTGTACTGAGCCCAGAAGTCTGGAGATCATGTTATAGTGATCGATGATCGATCCCTGCGAATTCAACTTACCTTGTATACAACTTTTTAAAGCGAAGCCTTATTTTCAGAATGGGCATGCGCCACCATGACACGGCCGGTGGGTAGAAACATCAAATACGTTTAGATATGTTTCACACTACTCCGTGCATCCCCCCTTCTCCCCCCCCCCCCCCCCCACACACACCTCTCATCACAATTCTTCCCTCGGCAAGAATCATGCGCCGACTTCGCGACATTGCCAGCGTCGACGTCTCACACTGTGCATCTGCGCCTGATTTGGTGTTTGCATTTCGGCATGTAGCTTGTGAACGGTGCATGCAGTGCATAAACATAAACATTGCATGAGACTAAGGTTGCCACCTTATGGTTGCCGCCTGTGCGATGCGCAAACATAAATATTGTGTGAGGTTACACGTTACATGAAATGGAAATAAAGACAATTTTACGCATTGACTTTAGCTGTATATGGCTTTTGACCGCCTCACGTATATTCCAGCATGTGCGTTGGGTCGGCATATCTTTTTTTTAAAGTGACATCGAAGCGCAGAACAAGGAAATTATAACTAAAAGATACGCGTTCACAACACGTATATTTCGATTGTAATGCATAGTTATATCCTACATCGTGGTTCAGGAATAATAACTATAGCCGTTCTGCAGATAAGCTCGCAGATTACAACAAAAACGCCCCTTTAATGAAAATGCGGCGGCCCTTAGAGAACTCCAAACTGTACATTTCTTTCTGGGGCCCTACCTCACAGCTTTTCTCGCCGCTTAAGGGCGCAGCTTGATCAGGACGTTAAATGCAACAAATTAGTTAGTTGTAACTTGCCGTCAATCGAATAGCTGAAATTTGGTGCCCGCAATGACTTGCATTGCACGTTTATACCGTCTTCTTATGTTTCAGCATCGTTTCGCAGTATGGTTTCATTACCAATGTAACATCAGCAGTCCCAAGCTATAACTCATTTTTATTTACCTCCGACACAGAAATCGCTCTGGGACCGCAATATTTTATATTCTTTGCACTGCGAAGAACTTCCTCATAGGCTTATGAACTGTACTGTGCATTCAGATGTATTAGACGTGAATGATGAAGGGGTTAATGTACATAAGACATTCCTATTGCAAACTATAGCTTGTTTCTTTGTCGTTGTTTTTTTAAAAAGCCAGGAGCTATAGAAGCGACAAAGTGAAACTGTAATGTGCGTTATGTCTACAGAAGGACGTGGTCCTGATTTTGTGTTATACTCACGCAGCAGCATCGGACCAGGATCCAACCGCTTCTGGATATTATGAAACCATTTTGCAGCGTCTGCGGAAGAGATGAAGACGGCTGCGTCAACAAGATTTGAAGTTGGACTGTGCTATTTTATTTGTTTCGAGTGATTATGACCACTTCGTTGATTGGACACACGAAGAAAGGAAGGGAAGTAAATAAAGACATTGCTTAACAGGGTAACCAATAAATACTTTCTGGCACACGTTCGAGGCGCGGTAGTCCCTTTTAAAGAAACCCACATTGCTCCAACGCGCTGCAATGTGACCTTCTTCGCGTTGATAAGACTTCTATAGATGGGCTATATTTGTTCTTTCAAGCAAGTATAAGTTGCGCTGCACAGGTTACTGGTAAACACGAAGACGGAACAGGATACAGGCAGAATAGCCATATGCGTTAGTGAGCCATCGGTTTCGCCATCTGAACAGAATAAATATATTTACAATGATGGAAGGTTGTAGCTGTATACCTGAATTCTTCCGTTTGATGTTGATCACGTGACCCATGAATATATATTTTCTCATAATGTCTTGTTTTTTTCTTTTTTGTTTTCACGTCTGGATATAAGTTTACGTTCTAAGAATAAACTTCAGTTGGTAACTTACACACTTCTTTTCATGTCCTGTTTTGTCTATAATTCGCGCTGTTTTTTAGTGAATTCGGTAGCGCAGTTTATTTTGACTTTGTTTTTAATGCAAGGCCCCAATTTAGAACCCATAGAAATTCGAGGAATGCAATCATGGGACTTCGTCTCCGGGTTCCTAGAGTACCAGCAGTCGTGCCGTTTATTTTAAACTTCCTGTCTATAGTTGCCTATGGTCCTATAGTTGACCAAACCGATTGCACAACGATTTTAGTCGTACGTGCTAGTTTTGTGCTGCATATTGTCACGTAGTAGTGACGGTGAAGAAGGCAGCCAAACTGTGATCATAGAAACTGGCGTTTTATTGGGCGAACTTGCGCCCTCAAAAGCAGGTTACACTCAAAGAACAACGATAGCGGCGAACACAGTCGGCGATCGGCAAAAATCAGCGGGTCAAGCGCGTCGGCTTTTATACATCAGTCGTCGAGTTCTACACCATTCGCGTCGCGCATGCATGCAATCAGATTACGCAAGGTTCGGCGACAACAGACAGCGGATGGAAGGATCGATAACATTCCGGAAACTTCCGATACATGCAGGCGCGTCCTGCGCTGTGCGATAAAATTTGTTAGGTGATGAAACGTACCGCCCGATAAATACAAGTACACGTGTCAGTATTGTTACAGAGAACGCACTACCTTCAGTGCGACGCTAGTTTTTCTGCCGTGTCATTGTTTTTCCAGTCACTCGCCTGTTCGCACGCGCGTGTGCGATAACGATTACCGTCCGCACGTCTGAGCAATCGCATCGTGCACTTTAACATACTCAGCTCATTCATGGTTGCATCACTTCGCTACGTTTACTGCGGTGCAGTTAGCCATCTTGTGTTTTTCTCACCAAGCCACTGTGCGTACAGGCCAGAGTTATCTGGTATCCATATCAAGTTGACTAACTTGGCACTGAGTTTGTTAGTTGGAAAAAAAAAGATTAGCGAAGAAAAGAAAGCAAGCTGAAATCGAACAAAAGAACTATTTTAGCTGTCTACACAAACAAGCTGGAAACAGCCGGTGCTTTTGTTCTCTCGGCAGAGCATTGTCTTTTCTCTCATTTTTCCTTGAACGGAGACGGACTCACGTTGAATCGACTTCCGTCTGAAATTCCATCATATGCACGTTACAGAGAACCGGTGCTATACGTCCTTCACTGAGTGCGTTCTATTACTTTCTCGTCCTTTCTTACACATGGCGTTCCTCTGATAATTTCTTTTTCTGATTTTTTTTCCTACCGACCTGAAATGCGTCAGACCTTCCGAAGGTCAACAAACACATGATCCTTGAAAATCTGAGCATTACACATCGCTTCACCAGTAATAAAGACAGTGCAAAAACGCCAGTGTGCTCTGATTTAGGTCGCTGTCAAAGGTCCGCAGCTTATTACGAAACTATCCACCATCACAGCTTCCCTCATAGAGCATGTGTTGCTTTCGGACGCTAAACTCAGTTAGCTATCAATCCATAAATCAACCAATCCATCAGTCAGACAGTGAGTCAGTAAGGTCGGTCAGTCAGGTCGGTCAGTCAGGTAGTTCAGTTGGTTACCTTACGACCACGCCACATTTCAAGAAATGTTCGGTCTCAGCCATAGTTTGATTACTTCGATTAATGTAGTAATAATAGGGTTTTACCAGTGACTACAATTGTTTTATTGAATTGAATGCTGCAGTCCTAGAGACCCATTCATAAGCGTGAATATAGAAGTAGCAGAAAACTCAGAAGACACGTTATTTTAGCAGTGCTCGACAGGCCAGGCAAGAAGCTTGAATTATTTAGCCGTGTAACGTCCAATAAGTATCTTATATGCTACGCTGATTCGTTACCTCAAAATTATTACTTTACCACGCATTACTACACTCAGTTTGCAGTAGCGCTTTGAATACGCTGGAGATAATTTTTAGCTGTGCATACTTCAGCAAATCATTCACTATTTAGTTAATCCCTTTAATACCTCAGATAACCTCAAATAACATTTCCTAGCTGTTCTTGTACAAATTTGCTGCCCGTGGCCGGAAATGAAGGTTGACGAGTTGTTCTGATTTTCCTCGATGCGGAACTGCGTTCGCCCATTACAGGGTTAACCGAGAATCCCTTTCGAAATGCATTGAGTGGATCAACTAAGCTTTGCGAATTAACTCAATTTTACCGACATTGCGAGTTCTCCGATATCAAGCTTCATCGTTAGTCGACTGTGGTCTTACCTCTACAGCGAAATGAAAATATTTTACTTTTATTGTTACGTCCTCATCATTGCCACCCGCCGTGGTTGCTCAGTGGCTATGGTGTTGGGCTGCTGAGCACGAGGTCGCGGGATCGAATCCCGGCCATGGCGGCCGCATTTCGATGGGGGCGAAATGCGAAAACACCCGTGTGCTTAGATTTAGGTGCACGTTAAAGAACCCCAGGTGGTCAAAATTTCCGGAGTCCTCCACTACGGCGTGCCTCATAATCAGAAAGTGGTTTTGGCACGTAAAACCCCAAATATTATTATTATTATTATTCATTGCCGCATGCCGAGTGGGAACGTCGGATAGTACTCACGGTTGGCATATCAAAACGATTACGTCTGAGTTCTTTTTTTTTCTTTTTTAACCGCGTGTCTGCAGTAGTCCGAGCGGCACTCCGCCGTTATCAGCAGTATCGGTTTGGTCGAGAGCGGCGGGTGATAAGAAAGGAATAGAATAGAGCAAGAGGGACCGCTACGCTATACAGGCCCAGTTATCGTGTAGGACAAATAGCGCTTTGAAACTTCACACGCCATTGTTTGAAACAACAGACAGCAGCGTCACATACGCTGCCACTGTACGTGTGAGACCCAAGCTGCTAAAATAACAAGGGACTTGCAGTTTCACGTGGAGCGCTGTTTACGAAGAAACCAAGAGCAACTAGGTCCACATGGTGAACCTTCATACCCGCTATAGTGGCGTACAACTAGTGGCTTCGGCCTTGCGCTGCTGGATCGAATCCCGGCCGCGACGACCGCATTTTGACGAAGTGAAAAAAAAAAAACGCCTTGCATGGGGTGCACGTTAAGGAACCCCAGGTGGTCAAAATTAATCCGGAGTCCCCCACTATAGGGCGTGCCTCGTAAACATATCGCGATTTTGGCACGAAATTTGACCCGAGAATTTGATTTTTCAT
Source organism: Dermacentor andersoni (assembly GCF_023375885.2). Taxonomy (NCBI): domain Eukaryota; kingdom Metazoa; phylum Arthropoda; class Arachnida; order Ixodida; family Ixodidae; genus Dermacentor; species Dermacentor andersoni. Next base: position 70,033,732 of record NC_092817.1, read on the forward strand.
GTTTTGAAGCTTCATTTTGTGCGTTCATCTGAATGAACTTACCCTGACCAGGGCGGTAAGGGCGCTGACGTCGACAAGTACATTGATGACGTTGAGCACGGTTCGAATGCCGTAGAAGGTCATGCTACCTGTGAATTGAGGTACAGGAGTGAGAGTAGGATGTTCACCAGGGATAGTCAGGACTAAGAAAGATACAGTGGCTGCTTTTAAATTTCGTCAAGGTTTGCAGCTTTGAAGTGTGGCAGACACGCAGAAACAGCGCTACAAGGTGTCGCCACGATATCACTGTATGGTGTTACTGCTTCCATCTACATATGCACCTCCTCGCCCCCCCCCCCTCCCACCCAAGTACGTACGCCGGTATTCATTAGGCATATTTCACTAAAACCGCATTTATCTATACTCAAAGGTTGTTGCGTCTTGCGCGTACGTGTCCTTCAGGGCACCCGATGTCAAACGATGCGTAACATAATCACTTTCTCACTGATCTTTATAATATATAGCGAGGTCTTATAGATTATAGATTGTAGATTATAGATTACATCAGGTGTTTTTTTTTTTGGCTGTGCTAAATATTAAAAAAATATCCTATGGCAGAGCACAATTTTAACCCTTGACCTAAATTGCTCAATGAGGCGACTGCGACATTTACGAGAAATCAAAATGCTTTTTTGAATAATTAACACAATTATACTAGTTGACTTCTTAATTAATCACATTACAGCATATGTTTCAATTTGCGAGCTGTAGCAGGTGAGTTCGCAAGGCGCTTGGAACGATTTCTCAGGAAGTTTCGAGATATTAATCTTCAATGTTTCCGACAAAGTGCATTGGTGTGCCAGTTACTTTTGTGCTTCAATGCACAGGACAGCGTTTCTTTTTTATGTGGAACAACAGCGCATTTCTTATCGCAAGCTTGACATCGCATATCTCGAAACCGGTGCCATTTTCAGAATTCGTTCCGAGTGGATATGCCTTGCAAACTCACTAGCAAGAATTCATAAATTGAGGAACCTGCCGTAATGTGATCAATAAAAGAATAATCAGTACAATTATGTTAATTATTCAGTTAGCCATTTCGATTTCTCGTAGAAGTAATGGGCCGCCTCATTGAGTCAGAATTGAGTCATTGAGTCATTGAGTCAGGGCCGCCTCAAAGGTCAGAATTGTGTTTTGTGCCACAGGTAAACTTGGCTGGAGCATCGGTGACAACACCAAGGACAGCCTTCATGCAGTACGACTTTTCGCATGCACGGGGCATCACTTCGCTCTTATCGCGTTAATGTTTTACGAGTCAAATAGCACGTGCACGAAAGTGAAGAATTATACACCGTGGCACCTGCCTCGTGCACTGCATGCTCACCGCCGTCAATTTCAGCCACTCGTATAGTACGACAGCATGGCTATATCACACAGCGCCACCGGCCATCAACATTAATCGAGGCCCCGTCGCTTCGATGGCAAACCGGACAAATGAGACCATTCGGGCTCAGTCATTTGCAGCACGTTTGAGCGGGCTGTTCTCGCAGCGCACAATACAGCGACCGGCGCGGCGCAATTTGCATCGAACAGCTATTAACGCCGCTATTCGGGTCAACGCTGCCAGTTCGGCGTCGCCTCATACATTTCTGACCTCGGATCGACTTGCTGTATACGGCCTGCTTGGTGAGCGCCTCCTGGAGAAACACCACGGTTCATGAACAGTGCACGTTTACGCACGCCTCATCTTCTAAAAAGAGTCATATTGTGTATCGAGGTGCATAGACACCGGGCCGTCGTAGCCGCGACCTTAGCGATGCCCTTTGGAAAATCAAGGAGCGGAATTAACCGCACAAATCCCAACGTATCATGACGATACGCTCAGTGTGATACCTCCGTATGATGATATAAGCGCGGGAATCTTTACGCCATAGCCATTGTTGGCACGCTGAAGCGAAATGTATAGTTGTGGATAATACAGAAAACCTGTCACTTTGTTCGTTCGTTCGTGTTTATTTATTTATTTATTTATTTATTTATTTATTTATTTATTTATACTTGAAATGACGGTTACTCACTTGTTAGCTTGTCTGTCTGTCTGTCTGTCTGTCTGTCTGTCTGTCTGTCTGTCTGTCTGTCTGTCTGTCTGTCTGTCTGTCTGTCTGTCTGTCTGTCTGTCTGTCTGTCTGTTTGTTTGTTTGTTTGTTTGTTTGTTTGTTTGTTTTTGTGCGAATTTGCGCTGTAGAAAATTCGGGTATTTCTTGTGATCGCGATCAGTCATTGTGTACATATCTTAACAACGCTGTGCAAGTGCTCGCCTATGTAAATATTCATCACATGTACAATAAAAGCTGTATCTTGTGCGGACGCCGTGGGCTCTGCTTGTAGACGTTGTCTTTAGCGTTTTTTAACTCAATGATACAGGTTTGCTTGATGCTTAAGCATGTATGGGAATTTTTCTATGTTTCTTTCCCTTTTTTTCATTTTTTCTTTCTTTTACGCGTTCGGGCGACCGCTTCCTATAAAACCCGGAGAACTGCTACGTGTATCAGCTGGGAGCAACTATATCTGCATGGTGACAGAGAACAGTGAAACAAGAGTTATATACGCGAAGATAACATTGTATTGCTTCTTTTAATGCATGGCTAATGTTATCTGGGACAAATAGTATTCAGGACGAGCCCTAGTATAACATAGTCTAATTGAGTAGAATTCGGACTTTGCCACAAATCCGACCCGCCGCGGTTGCTCAGTGGCTGTGGTGTTTGGCTGCTAAGCACGGGGTCGCGGGATCGAATTCCGGCCAGGGCAGCCGCATTTCGATGGGGGCAAAAACATCCGTGTACTTAGATTTAGGTGCACGTTAGAAAAACCCCAGGTGGTCAAAATTTCCGGATTCACCCGCTACGGCGTGCCTCATCAGATCGTGGTTTTGGCACGTAAAACCCGCTAATTTAATTTTTTAATCACAAATCCGTACGGTTACTTACTACTGTAGACTTCCTTTGCTTGCGCATTGGTGTTTTTGTTGAGCCCTGCAGCAGATGCCAAAAAAGGAAAAAACAGAGAAACGCGATAACAGAGATGATGATTGAACACCCTTATGAAGAACACACACGAACACACACGCGCATACACACAAGCCCGCGCGCGTGCCAAGATTGAAGTGTCGTTCTCCACAAATGCGCAGAGGGGATATATACAACAAATGTTTGTTTGTTTGTTTGTTTGTTTGTTTGTTTGTTTGTTTGTTTGTTTGTTTGTTTGTTTGTTTGTTTGTTTGTTTGTTTGTTTGTGTCACTGTTCTCGAAGATACAAATGCAAACTTAAATCCCTTGAGCATTCAAAAGGCAGGTCGCCAGAGTTCATTGACAAATTTTTCTTAACTCAGTTACTGCGACGAGTGTTCCAATTTGTGATCGCTTCCTGCACAATATCTGCACCCACTTGTTTATGTGCATTCATAGCGAATAAAATATTCAGGATCAACCAGTTGATGCCCAGTGGCGTAGCTAGGTCGCCTGGCACCCGGGGCCCAATTGTCTTCTGTCAACCCCCCCCCCCCCCCCCCCCCTCGGTGTAGTCAGGAAGGCGAGGATATCGAAAATTTCCGGGGAGTGGGGAGATGATGTTTCAGCACCAGCACAGCCGCCTTGAAACCCCCCAATCCCCTTTCGCTTTCGTTCCGAGAGATCGCTAATGTAACAGGTATACAGGCTGTTGTATTTTCTGTACTAAATAACACAGGGTGCTGCAGTGATAACATTGTGATAAGCGCAATTGCACATCTGCTGTCAGACTGTAAGGCTTGGCAGCCAATACAGATAAAGTTTTAATTAGCGTACAGTATTTACGGCGTGCAGTATTTTGGCTGTGGCCAGCCCTGAACCCAAACGAAAATTAAATAGCGTGTCAGTGACGCTGATCTCCCCACCCTATCAGAAAACGCCACCTGCTTCCAATTACGAGTTCTCTTCATTCTGATCCATAAAGCCTTTCTCTATTTGCTGCTATTGGCAAACGTGATCGCCGAGCTGCGGTATCGTCACAAGATTGGAAACGGAATAGAGCACGCTCCGCGTCGATTTCTGGCGTCACCATGCTAAAACGAGAAGGCCGCGATGAAGCCCGTGCCAGCAAAAGCTTGAACAACTGTTGGTCTGCACTCGCAATGAAGAGGGTAGAGATATCGACGTCACTGGTGCGCTATTTCATAGTTCTTTCGGTACTGCCAGTACCTGAGTGCCAAAGTACTTGAGGCTCTAGCGCCCAAGGCTATTTTGTTTAGAGAAGAAGCTTTTGTTGAGTTGATAATATTAATTTGGGTCCCCAATTCCCGTGCAATATTTCCTCTATAGTTGCTAATTAACCAGTTATTTTTAAGATATTCTTATTAACTGCCATATTTTGCACGATACCGAGTTCCTAGTGGTCACAAATACATATAACCTGATAGAATATCGAGAGATACCCTCACAAAATTCACCTTTTCGTAAAATTCCGTGTAGCTGAAACAGGACACTGTATTTGTGACATGAAGTCACACAACAACAACAACAACATGAGGAGGAGGAGGAGGAAAAGAAGGACGGAAAGGGAAGATAGGAAGGTCAACCAGACGCACGTCCGGTTTGCTACTCTACACAGCGGAATGGGCTTAAGGGAAGAAAGGAGAGGGAGGGAAGAAAATACTATCAGTGTGAATGCGTGCAGTTGTCCATAACTTCAGGTCTATAATCGGTCACTGAGGCCAGTCGATTTCATGAAACGTAGCAGTGCCCGCGTCGCTTTGTAAGCCTGCGATGCGTGGGGCAATGGTCTGAGAATCTTAGTCTCTGAAAATGATCTGCTATCTAATCGGTTTAATACCCTCCGATTGGATTGGATTGGATTGGAGCCAACTTTATTTGTGCCTGCAGTTGGGCGCTCGCGCGCGCCGACGAGGGCCTACGTCATCTACGAAGTCGCCGTTACTCGGCGCGGGTCTCCGCTCGCCGTTGCCGGCTCGCTGGGTCCCTGCCTTTCGAGTGCCCCGAGGACCTGCTGGACGGCCCAGAAGAAGGTCGTGTTCGATCTCATAGAGATTACAAAAACGCAATAAGTGCTCGATCGTCTCTTCACATTTGCACGAGTCAGAAATCGGTGTGTCGGTCAATGGGATAAGGAAGGAATAGGCTTTCGTATAAAAGCCACCCCTAACCAGAGGTTGCACAGTAAAGTTTCATCACGACGGGAGATGTTCGATGAAATCTGCAGCTTCAATGTAGGATCCAGCCGCTGGAAAAGACAGTTGGAGAAAATCAGGGTGTTCCACAAAGTTTCAGTCTTGGTTTGAGCAGGTAAACGACACCTCGCAGCGTCTGTCCTTGATAAGGGTATAGGAAGTGTCAGGGTTTTTTTATGGACTGACCGGGCGGCATCATCACCAAGGTCATTTCCGACGATGCCACAGTGTCCCGCAAGCCATTGGAAGATGATATCATGTCCGTTTATGAGGGCTTGATAGAGAACCTCTCTGGTGTCAAACACTAGTTGTTCATGGGTCTTGCGTCGTAAGGCTGACTGCAGACTCTGAAGGGCTGCCTTGGAGTCCCAAAAAACGACGCACTTTCAAGGTTTGGCTTGTGCGATGTAATTAACAGCGACACGTAGAGCGTCACATTCTGTTGCCGTAGAGGTCGTTATATGGGACATTTTGAATGTAATTGTGACTTGTATAAGGCCAGGATGATAACAGCGCCTGTGGAGCTGGTGGCTGAGACAGATCCGTCGGTGTAAATGTTCGTTCTTTGTTAATATGTCTCGTTCAGTAATGACAGTGTGAACTAGCGTAGAGCCACTGTTGATTAACGGGCCTTCTTCGTAATTTCCGGAATCGTGAGGCGTACTTGTGGCTTTCGTAGGCACCAAAGGGGTACAGAGTAATCTTGCTGCTAGTGTAAAGCCCAACAGAAGGTACCCTTGATGTGTCGCAACAATTTTTGGAAAATGATGTGCCTCGAGGTCTTTGTGCTGGCAAAGCCGCAGTATAGTGACTAGGTACGCGACACAGATGTTGAATGTGTGCTCTAAGTCTGTCAATTGTTATATATGTTGGAACCAAGTATAGTCGCAAGCAATCACGATTAGTGCGTGAGTCGAGGCGCATCGTGGTAGTCCAAGACCTCTCCGCGTGAGCCTGACCTGGCGAACTTTCGAGGCTACGAATGTTTGTTTTACATGTGTTTCCCAAAACCGACAAGCTTTACCCCTAGAACGCCCAGAAACAGTACTCTGTAGAGCTGCAGGATGGACCGTACCGACGTGCCCCTGGTTTTTCCGCACAGGAACCCCATTACACGTACAATAGAAATTAGTCTCCGCTTAAGGTAGATGCATTGAGAGCTCTACGAAAGGGGTTTGTCAATAATCACACCTAAGAAGCGGTGCGACTTCTGGTATTTGGTACCCTGGTCATTGAGAGGAACATGGAGCCATGGGTTAGCGCGTAAACGCAATTAAGGCGCATTTTTCGATGGACACACTAAGGCTGTTTGCGGAGATACGAACAAGTTCTGGCGACTGCCAGCCGAATTCTTGCGCGCACTTGAAGACGAGTCACCGTAGAAGACCAGAGACAAATGTCATCAGCGTACATTGGTATAGGTGAATTGCCTTGGGTAATATTTCAGCAAGGCCAACCATAGTTAGGTTAAAGAGAATAGGGCTCAATACCCCGCCCTACGGGACGCCACCGTGACAACAACAAAATGACAAGGAGATGGTTAGATATGGCTAGGAGGCAGTGTTTTTATTCAACACCGCGAAACTGATACAAAACTAATACGAACGATACAAAACTGATAAATGGAACACTGTATGCATACTGACGACACACATACCATGGTGGGGCATGAGCGCACCGCACATGAAACATTCTGCTAAAGCGCGTAGTTTAGCGACCACTTAGTGAATTAATTTTTTTAGCCCGCACATTCGTGGAATTATTGCGTAGGATGTTGATAAAGCTGCAGCCGACAAATCTGCGGCACTAAACATCTGGGGCATCGTGTACATGAGCTCGGGTTGCTGGTTACCGAAGCATTCTTTACCATTTACGCCCAATCAAGGCGGCAGAAAGAGCGGGGTCTTCAGACACCCCCCGACCTGGCAATTGACACCCACCCGTTACTACGCCACTGTTGATGCCCCAACAACTCGCTTAGCATGATCGTTGGTGGCTGTTTGTACGGCTGGTTATTCTTTGCGTTGCCGTCAGTGGCATAGCCAAAAGAATTTTTTAAGGGGGGGGGGGGGAGTGCAAGGGGAGGAGGACGGAGGAAGGCTGGGCACGCTGGCCGCTTACTAACACAGATTTCACAGGGAGGGGAAGGGGTGGGGGTGCAAGTGCCCGCTGTGCCACTCCCTGCCTTCGCCACTGGTTGCAGTGCAAGACAGCCAGGTTCACAAGAACCTAAACGCTGCGCCCGCGGTGTATGTTTTTATTTTTTTGCATCACTCTCTGTCCTTCGCTGAAACCCAAGGAACCGGCTGCTCTGTAGATTTAAAAGGCTCCTATGCGGAATCTTACGAACGCACTGGTGCTCCTGGAAAACACTGACAGAACTCCTGTGCCCCTTGAAGAAATCCTCAAAACTCCTACAGGCAGCGCTAAGATTCTCCCCCTAAATCTGAAAAAAAAAGCAAGCAACCTGCATGCAGCAGCGTACAAGCGCTGTTCGCAGCGCCATTCGTTGGCACGTCGGACAAGCAAGACCACTCTATGACTTCTAGATCACTCTACGAATTTACCATTACCATAGCATTTTTATCATATTTGTAACCATGAGCCCGCGAATCTCGCATGCAGCGCAATGCGAATGCTGCAGTGCACGGAGCGAAGAGAAAGGAAAGGAAGGAACTAGTAGGGAGCGTCGCGGGCTGGAATTGGAGCCAAAAAATGTCGGTCCAAGATCTGACCGGGTCAAGGTAGGTTTTAGTGTCTTGCACCGCCGCGCTAGAGTCTACAAGTAGCCGCGCCATTCTCAGCGCGCGCGGTCTTCCGGAAAGACAACGGGCACGAAAGCAACTGCCTGGCTGACACGTTGCAAAGAAGACGATAACTGTATATGTTGCAACAAACGATCGAATTCGCACAAGTATAGCGCTAGATATGAACAGAGTGGTTGGCAAAGCATCCGAGCAAGCGCGCCTCGACTAAGACCTATCGGAAGCCGCACACACTGGGCCGAGGCTGTGGAGCATGGCCACATGTTGGGCCACGTTTTGGAGGCACATGAGAGAAAAAAAGAAAAATTCAAGGCCACTCTACTCTGCGAAGGTGGATAACCAGCGAAGCTGTAAACATCGTGGTAAGAAAACTTGTGGCAAATACTTTATTGCATCACTCATTGTCAATTAGTAACGACAGTCACAATGGATTTGTGGTCGCTATGACGTACACTGACCGGCATATACTCACAACTGCAGACACATTCTTTGATAATGTCAAATCGATGCACGTAGGCCGATGGGTGTTCGGTTGGGCCGGATCGGTGAGGCATCGCAAGCGAAATGTCTCCCACACTAAAACGTGTAAACCGCTCCCTCTTCGGTCCCGACACGTCCACATTGAAATCACAGACAACGACCTCAGGAGTAGTGTCATCGCAATTAACCAACGCAAACTGAGTAACCATGAATGTTTCGACATCGCTTTTCGACACCGAAGAGACCTTTGCGCCTCTTCGCCGCATTCTCCGATTCGCGACACGCGTCATCCCGTCTGGCCTGCCGCTTACGGTCGGCCTCTCGGGCGCGACTTTCGGAGGTGTTTGCCGCGCGCCGCCGTCGTACTTTCGTCTAAGTTCGCGCCGTTGCGCTTCGTAAGCGAGCGGCTCTTCGGGAGTCCTAACCGTGCACGTTTGGCTTCCCCACCACAAATCATACTCAACACTACCCAACTAAGCTTCTCCGAGGCAGCCTATGTCAGTTTTCGACATGCTCACCCTGTTCTCCGTTCCTTTTCATTACCCCTTCCACCTTCCCTTTTTGCTCGTTCTGAGCTGCGCTACAAGCCTAAAGAAGGGCAATGAGCCATGGCATTTTTTGCTTGCTTAGGGTGTATTAGTGCTTACGTGGGTATGAGCCATTGATGATGATAGTTTTTTTGTGCGAACACGAAAATTCTATGGTACCCTAGCCATATACAGCTCCGCTGTAAAATCTGTCGGATCTCACACACTGTGGGAATAGATGTAAGCGAAGGTTCTATTAGCCCGCAAGACAAAACGACGCCTCACGAAAGAAACGCGCAGCAGATGTCGCCAACGAACGCGTCTCGTAACGGTCATCAGCCACGGGTAGCGTACGTTGCAGAGAAAAGGGAAGATTTATTCAAAGGCGATATTCTCGAGCTACCACTTTCGGTTGCGCTATAACCTCCGCGAGATTTCGCGTGACTTGGCACCGGAAGCGTCGAAGTAGACAGTTGGCAGCGTTTGTGGCACTGTGCGAAGATGGTGAGTTTGGTGCAGCGCCAGAAGCAAACGCTTTCACAAACAAACACGCTTTCACATATCGCACACATAGTTGCATTATACGCCAGCAACGACCACATTTTCCATTTAACGTATAACAAACGTTGAGGTTGTATCGTACAGATTACCAACGAAGTGGCTCATGCAAGAGTGTACGACCCTTTAGCTCTGCATGTCAGAGACCATACGCACCACGTGCTTCCTGCCATATAGTTTCGTACAAGGTATTCTATAAATAACAATAGGAAACTGACGCTATAAGCTGCCAAAACATGGAGATTCAACCCGGGGTCGTTCTCTGGACCTCCTGGACAATGCCAAATTCGCCATTTTGCCAGATCTTATTGCTGTGACTTTTACTGCTGTGACTTCTACTGCTGTGACTTACTTCTACGATTGCCTCAAGATGCCACAATTTACAAAATTTTACAATATGGAGGAATTGGGCGATGTTAAGAATAGCACCCCAGCATGGGAATGACGGGTAGTACATGGGTGTGCTTTAACATCATCCTTCTGGCTTCAAACGACTTTATAAATTTGCAGATTTAACATATGCAACGATATATTGCGTCATAAATACAAGAATTCGTGATGATTATTCGTGTGCGCCGAGACTTATTGCGTTCATTCCTTTAGTATACGCACGAATGCTTGAAAATTTGGAAAATATAAACAGCAATAAAGAATGTCTGATGCCACAAGCACGAATATTGAGAAATTGAAGTACTAACCATCATTCCCATGGTAGCTTAAAGATAGTAATTTCTGTGGAAAACTGTTTATTTGCGAATTACTATCCATCTTTCCGCAATTATTACGTCCCTATTATTTTTTTCTTTCCTCGCTTTTTATTCCCTTAGATTGCGCATATTTTCCTTTCCCTCTGTTTCTGCGCACCATTTCTTGCTAGGTGTCCTCTCCAACACGAGAAACTATCGCTACATGAAATGTTCTTGTTGTTGCTGTTATTATTGTTTTTTTTTTTCATGTATGCGTGCGCCAGCACTCAGAACTTGGGTTGTTCCTGGGCACGGCAAATAAATTATTGATTGATTGATTGATTGATTGATTGATTGATTGATTGATTGATTGATTGATTGATTGATTGATTGATTGAAAATAGAAAAGCGGGGGAATAGACTTAGATAAGCAGAAACTTCAATTTGAGCGCTGTCGTCCTTGCAAACTTTATTATAACAACAATCACTACAACCACATTAGACGTGTTGAAGGCAGCATGACATGTATTTAAAAATATTTCTGGAACTACGTGCGTTCTCACTCTTCACTGCTGAAGCCATCGCGGAACATTTCTGTTCTGCATTTGGTCTGAAAGATGCTTCCACCTAAGTAACCTTCTTATAGTCTGGTACGGTGCGTACGTTATCACTCAATGAAGCCCTTGCTTTCAATTGTATGGAGCGCCTCTAACCTTCCCTCTCTTGTGGCGCTGACCTCCCACAATGCTTAAGGCGTACGGAAGCATATATACTTGTTCCTGTTCTCACAAGCATCTTCAAGAGTTTCCTAAAGTCTAGTACGTTTCCTATCGCTTGGAAGGTAACACGGATAGTGCCCGTGCACAAATCGGGCGATAGAAGTGCAGTTACTATCAGTCTATATCATCCTCTACACTGCATCAAAAGTGTTAGAATATTTATTGCATTCCCTGGTGCTAAGAACATTTTATTATTATCTTATTATATTAACGACAGTATATTGTATTAGGGCTCCACAACAACGAACTTGGTCACATTTATGACCCATGTATTCCAGTGTGGTACATAGTAGGGGCCAATTAGATGCTCTTTACTTTGACCAAAGTAAAGAATTTGACGTAGTTGTCATGAGTTCCTTATCACAAAGCTCACTCAAATGGACATACCCTTTTCCATCACTGCCCTGGTATCAAATTACCTAAGCAATAGGTCGTGCTTCGTTGGCATCAACGGACAGAGTTAGTTATATTAGCTAAGAGGTCACTAGCGGAGTTCTTCAAGGATCTGTCCTTGGCGCTCTTCTCTTCCTACTGTTCATAAATGACATTTCGTCAGCGATTCAACACTCTTCATTCCTTCGATGTGCTGGCTACTTAACGCCATTTAAGACTGCCAACAGTGTCCACGACTGCATTGACCTACAACCAGTTTCTTTTTCCTCGCAAACTTATGCAGAAACAATAAGCTACTCTTAAGTGCTTCCAAAATTATGGTATTGAGTTATACGCAAAAAATACACCATGTGCTATTTCCATGCACCCTTCTGGATGCTCCACGGCTCAGGGTCGATGAAATGAAAGATCTTGACGTGTACATCGACAGAATGCTAAGCTTCTCTTCGGACGCTAAATATGCGAAACAACGTGGATTTGGCGCTCGTGGTGATGTTTGTCGCATATCGCGTGACTTCCACTCCCCTGTTGCCTGTCTGAAATTGCATTCTACTGTGCGCATTCCACTACTAGAATAATATGCCTCTGTAGTTTGGGGCGGAACGCGCGAACCTAATTATGCGCTCATTGAACGCGTCCAGAATAAGTTGACATCCATCTTCAAGCACCGCTTTCGCCGTTCTGGCGACCATAGTCCAGCCCTCTCAAAGATACTTCAACTCACACGTCTGAAATAAATACATATTAAATCAGACCTGTTGTTCATCTGTAAGGTGATCCAGGCCATTAAACATTGTCCAATGCTTCTTGATCATGTGCAATTTTCCAAGCAGCAAAAGTATACCAGGCAACATTCCACGTGCCCAGCCCTGTTGCATTAAAGATTGCCCTATGGCTTGACTTTAAAATAAAAAGGGGGGGGGGGGGGGGGCGGTAGAAGAAAACATGTAAGTATTCTGCCTGTATCGACATAGCTAAGAGTTCGTTTCCTGTGTTTTGTGTAATTTTATATAATCGTATTGTATGATGAATCTCTTTTACGCCCGCCTCGTTTTCTGTTTCCCCATTTGTTTCTTTATCTCACATTGTGTTGTCCTCCACATTTGTCTTCTCTGTACATATTGTCTCACATATTATATTTTAAGTATAACTTCAAGCAGCGCGAAGACGAGGACAGGAACCGAGAACAAACACAACAGGCCGAGCGCTGACATTTTAAGTGCACCAGTACGAAGGCTCCGTAGTTGTCCCTGGGCAATATAATAAACATTTATTATTATTATTATTATTATTATTATTATTATTATTATTATTATTATTATTATTATTATTATTATTATTATTATTATTATTATTATTATTATTATTATAAGCTTTTAAAGAAAGGGCCGTCTTCAATTTGAGGTTATCGTTTGTCGTATAGGTATATCTTCACTTGATTTAATTTAGTTGCTTTGAATTGTATTTTTTGTATAAGCGCGAAAATAAATTTTCTCTCTACGTTGGAATAAAATGTATTAGATATTTTCTTTTTCTTTTACAATGTTTGGTCGGCGTTAGGGCAACGCTTGTATATACTCTGACCTTATCATTGTTACCAACGCTGCCGGTCCTATAGTCACGAAAGCCATTCAGACTTCGACAGGCACGCCTACCGTGTATTTACTCTAGTGGTGCATAAATAATTTTTTATGTATACGTGTGCCAGCACTCAGACCTTAGGGTTGTTCCTGGGCACGGTAAGTAAATAAATGATTGATTAACTGAAATAATACGTTACTATTATTTCACTCAAAGAAAGAAAATATGCAGCTCTTGTGAACACACACGCCAAAGAAGGCAGTAATTCTACGAAGTCTGTCCTTATACTATGGTCTGGCCTCTTCATTGGCCCACGACCGTTCTACCCGACGTCTCCCTCATCCATTACAGAAGTCCCATTCTTCCTCCGTCCTACACTCCACCTCTTGCATATGTGGCCTCCATCAAGCCATTGCAACAGTTACGACAAAAAAAAAAATCATTTCTGTATCTCTGGGCTGACCTACATAGGGAATTGGAGAACAATACATATATCCATGTCAACCTGCCAACTGCCCGCCAACGAATACCCTCCTTTTAATATCTCAATATATTTTAAGAACTTGCGCCGCCACTTGTAAGAGAGAGGTCGAACCGATGGTTTTATTCGGCAACTCCCAGACAGCTAGAACACCCGCAAGAATATCACATCTATGATAATGATGAATATATACAATGAAAAGGATGAATAACATAGAGTGATTACACTATATATGAAAAATATGTTGGTATTAGTAGTCTCACGCTATATTCAAGAGTACGCAAAATTTTCAAACTTTTCTTTCGTGAGAATTTATTGAGCGAATAAAGTTGTTTGCGTTTTCTTTTTTCCTCCACTTTATTTGTGTCGAATGAACATCAGACCAAGCTGTAGGCCATTTGAAAGCAAAATAAATCTACAGGTTGCCGAAACTGACTCCCTCTTAAAGCGAATTGGAGAATGAGCGTTGTAAAACCTATGCATTCGGCATGTTTTGTAGCGCGTTGAGATAACATATTTGAGTGGAATGGTGGCTTAGCGGTTATGGCGTTGTGTTGCTAAGCACGAGGTCACGGGATTAAGTCCCGGCCGTGTCAGCCGCATTTCGGTGAAGGCGGGAAAAAAATAAAAGAAAAAGAATAGAAAGAAAGAAATGAAGAAAAAAGAAAGAAAGAAGAAGAAAAGGAAAACGTCAGTGTGCCGTGCATTGGGCGTGCCTTAAAGAAACCCGGGTGGCCAAAATTAATCCGGTACCATCCACTACGGCATGTCTCGTAACATCACTGTGCAGTTCCGACACGTTATGCTCCACAATTTATTTGCATGTAGAGCTGCACGTTCTGTGGACATTCTCGGAGAGTCAGGTCATCCGATGGTGTTGAGCTGTATGTCAAACGATTCAAATGTTTAATTGTGGGATTTAGCGCCCAGAAACTGGGCAGCTGCTTATGGGGGACGCTGTATAGTGGAGAGCTCTGGTTTAATCTTGACCCCCATCGAAATGAGGCCGTCATGGCGGGTATACTGTACGTGGTATTCGAACCCGACAGCTCGTGCTTCGCGGCAGAAAGCAGCAAGCACTGAGCAACCTCGTGCAGGTTAGAACATTAAGGCTGTTTCTGCTTGCATATTAATTTAATTATTGACCGAGTCATTTGGTAGCGGGTCGCATGCGCCTAATTATAGTCGAGCTTCATTTCGCTAACGGCCTTCTGCGAAACAGTATTAAAACTTTTAAAAAATAATAAAGAAAACTATTTCTGTCCTTTGTGCTCAATAACAGTATACCTACTAAATTTTAAAACGTTTTTTTTTTTCTGCAGTTAACTAACAGACGGCAGTTATCGAAGAGTTCCGGTTATGCAATGCTAAATTTCTAATGGATACGAAGCCCTACACTTACTGTATTTGTCGAGGCAGAGGAGCACATTCCGGAAGGTGTAATGTAAGAAGACGCAGTGAATAATCTGGAAAGAGAGAGAGAAAGAGTTGCACTGGTTACACAGCACAGTTTATGCGAGTGCAAATCGCCTCGGAAATGCTGATAGAAAGTAACGTCTTACGAGGTAAACGACAATGATGGCCACAGATACAAGCACCGCCTTCCTAGTCATGTCTGTGGCAAGAGAGCGCAAACTAATACGGCGTGAATTGTTGCTCGGAGGAAAGCTAATCGGTCACGCTCTTAAGAGAGGTCCCCTTGATGCCTTCGGTTCCTTCGGCGCCAACGCGGAAAGAGATGCTAATGTGTGACACTGTGGTTGTTATCGGCAGGATATACGCCCGAACCTGACAGGATTCACACAGGACGCACGCGAAAGGGTCTTCTTTTTCTCCGCACCGCACCTCGTTTGCTTGGATTTTACCCACTACGAATGATCGGCCATGAAAGTGGAGGTGAAAGTGGAGGAGAGAAAAGGTAAGGTGTAAAAGAGAAAGTAAGAGAGGAAAAATTTCTATGGAGGAAATTGTAGAAATCATGTTGAAATAAACTAATTTTAAGAGGAGGCTTTAGCTCGTGCCCAACTCCGACGCGGCCTATTGGAGCACATGTAAAACGCAGAAACGCTTTTCTGAGATAACCCCTGTACAGATTTTAATTAAATTTGTTACATTTGAGAAATAAAGCTAAATTCTAGTGACTGTTGAAAGCGGAATCTCGATTTAGGGCCTGAATTTTGTTAAACGAGTTTTTAAAAATTCGAACGTTCTAAAAAAATAGAAGCACGAAGTTTACGAATTGATAGCTCTGGATCAAGAACAGATATATCGCGGTTCTGTAAACGGCATTCATTATATCATTCAACGAGGACAAATTTGGTATGTCAATTTATTTCTTATGTGAATTCGTTACGTTGTGTACAAGGATTCAGCAAAAGTTGTATTTTCATATTACTAACTCTTTGAGATTCATGTTTAACGTATCAATTTTGTCCGCTGTAGATGTACTATTAGATTCAATTCACAGAATTGTGATATCATTTTGCATCGCTTAGGTACAGAGGTGTAAACTTGATAGTTTCGTTTCCTGAAAATTTACGATTTTTCCCAATTTTTAATAAAACATTGACGGACCAAACTTAATAATTCGAAACGAACAGTCACTAGATTTTAAGTTGTTTTAAATGCGACAAACCTCGTCAAATTTGGTGCAGTGGCTTCCGAGAAAAACGAGTTCTCCTTTTACATGTACTTAGATAGGAGCACCCGAGCTAAAGCTTCCTATTACGAATGATCTTATGCAGAAACGAAAAGAAACACATGATTTACAAAAAGAACAAATTTGGAGGTAATAAAACGATTTCAATTTTTTTATTATTCGCTTGGGCATAATGTCGCAGCATAATGTCAGAATGAAATTACATACAAGCATGGAGGTCAATGTTTCATGCAGATACTGCAAAAGCGACTCTTGGAGCGACTCTTTGAGGAGCTATAAGACATTGCTTAGGATATATTGCCCTTAGTGAGATAAGAAGAACTGGTGAAGCTTACACAGCACTTACTAACGGCCATGTCATCTACTATAAAGGTCTCCCCGATAAGAAGCAATACAGAGTAGGATTCTTAATCCATAAGGACATAGTGGGCAACATCGACGAATTCTACAGCATTAATCAGAGAGTAGCAGTAGTCGTAATCAAACTTAATAAGATGTAAAGATTAAAGGTAGCACCAACCTACGCTCCAACATCAATTCACTATGATGATGAAGTAGATCAGTTTTATGAAGATGCTGAATTAGCGATAAGAAAAGTGCAAACTCAGTATGCTGTAGTAATGGGCGATTTCAGTGCAAAAGTAGGGAAAAAGCAAGCTGGTGAACAAGCAACTGGCAACTACGGAGTCGATTCTAGGAACGATAGAGGAGAGGTGCTGGTAGAATTCGCAGAAAGGAATAAGCTGCGAATAATGAACACCTTTTTCAGGAAGCGTAGCAACAGAAAGTAGACCTGGAAAAGACCTATATAATGGTTAAACGAGAAATGAAATTGATTTCATACTTTCTGCCGATCCCAGCATAGTGCAGGATGTAGAAGTGGTAGGTAGCGTAAAGTGCAGGGATCATGTTAGTGAGGGCTAGAATTCACCTCAGTTTGAAGAGACAAAGAGTAAAATTGGTCAAGAAGAAACAGGTCAACTTAGAGGCAATAAGGGTACAAGCTGACACATTCAGGCTGGTACTTGCAAACAAATATGCAGCCTTAGAACAAAGAGATGAAGATGACATAGAGGTAATGAACGAAACCGTAACTAGGCTGGTTTAAGAGGCAGCAATTAAAGTGGAAGGAAAGGCACCAAGGCAACCAGTAGGCAAGCTCTCCCAGGTAACAAAAGACCTCATAAATAAACGACAAAGAATGAAAGTGTCCAACTGAAGAGATCAGATAGATTTCGCGGAACTGTCAAAACTGATCAAAAAGGCGAAAACAAGGGATGTTCGAAATCATAACGTGAGAAAGACTGAAGAAGCTGTAAGAAATGGACGCAGCCTGAAATCAGTGAGGAGGAAACTTGCCATAGGACAAACCAACATGTATGCACTGAAATATAAGCAGGGAAATATCATCAGCGATCTCGAAGGTATAGTAACAGCAGCGGAAGAATTCTATACTGGCCTGTACAGTACCCAGAGGAGTCGGAATGCCTCCATTCGAAGCAGTATTGAACTGGATACAGAAACTCCTGCTATGACTAGCGATGAGGTCAGAAGGGCCTTGCAAGACATGAAACGAGTAAGAGCGGCAGGAGAAGATGGAATAACAGTCGATCTAATCAAAGATGGAGGAGACCTAGTGCTTGGAAAACTGGCGGCTCTCTGTACGAAGTGTCAATTGACTGCGAGGGTCTCAGAAAACTGGAAGAATGCAAACATTATACTCATCCACAAAAAACGGAGAGGTTAAAAAATTTAAAAATTATAGGCTCATTAGCTTACTCCCAGTCTTATATAAAATATTCACCAAGATAATTTGCAATGGAATAAGGGCAGCATTGGACTTTAGCCAACCAAGGGAACAGGCTGGCTTCAGGAAGGGATACTCTACAATGGATCACATCAATGTCATTAATCAGGTAATCGAGAAATCTGCAAAGTACAATCAGCCTCTCTATATGGCTTTCATTGATTACGAGAAGTCATTTGATTCAATGGAGATACCAGCAGTCATAGAGGCATTACGTAATCAAGGAGTACAAAGCGCTTACGTGAATATCTTGGAAAATGTCTACAGAGATTCCACAGCTACCTTAATTCTGCACAACAAAATTAAGAAGATGCCTATAAAGAAAGGGGTCAGACAACTAGACACAATCTCTCCAATGCTATTCACTGCGTGCTTGGAAGAAGTAGTCAAGCTTTTAAACTGGGAAGGCTTAGGAGTAAGGATCGACGGCGAACATCTCAGCAACCTTCCGTTTGCCGATGACATTGTTCAATACAGCAATACTGGAGACGAGTTACAACAAATGATTGAGGACTTTAACAGAGAGAGCACAAGAGTGGGGTTGAAGATTAATGTGCAGAAGACAAAGATAATGATGAATAGCCGGGCAAGGGAACAAGAGTTTAGGATCGCCATTCTGTCTTTAGAGTCTGTGAAGGAGTATGTTTATCTGGCTCAATTAATCACAGGTAGCCCTGATCATGAGAAGGACATTCATAGAAGAATAAAAATGGGTTGGATCGCATACGGCAGACACTGTCAGCTCCTGACTGGAAGCTTAGCATTATCATTGAAAAGGAAGGTCTACAATCAGTGCATTTTACCGGGGCTGACACACGGGGCAGAGACTTTGAGACTGCCAAATAAGCTTTAGAACAAGTTAAGGATCGTGCAAAAAGCGATGAACGAAGAATGCAAGGCATAACGTTAAGAAACAGAAAGAGAGTAGTTTGGATCAGAGAGCAAACGGGTATAGCCGATATTCTAATTGACATTAAGATAAAAAAATGGAGCTGGGCAGGTCATGTAATGCTCAGGTTAGATAATCGTTGGACCATTAGGGTTACAGAATGGGTGCCAAGTGAAGGGAAGCGCAGTTCAGGATGGCAGAAGACTAGGTGGGGTGATGAAATCAGGAATTTCGCGGGCGCTAGTTGGAATCGGTTGGCGCAGGACAGGGGTAATTGGAGATTGCAGGGAGAGGCATTCGTCCTGCAGTGGACATAAAATGAACTGCGTATGATTATAATTATGATAAGCATCGTTCACAGTCTTCACATTGGTCACTTCTCAACTTCACACCTCACACTTTCGCGCAGACATTTCTTTTATACCAGGGCACGTCCAAAGTAAATGGCGGGCATCCGCTACAGGCGCATACGATCGGCGATGTTGTGAACGATTAAATTATTATTCTAGGAAATAAGCATAGCATTCTGCATGTGTCACAGAGGTACTTGCAAATGCCCATGCAAGCGTTCCTGTGACTGAAACACGATGCAGAGACACGTGAAGGCGATATCCTTTTGAAAATTTACAGGAGTACCTTGCTAAGGAGTACAGAGTGAGTGAGTGAGTGAGTGAGTGAGTGAGTGAGTGAGTGAGTGAGTGAGTGAGTGAGTGAGTGAGTGAGTGAGTGAGTGAGTGAGTGAGTGAGTGAGTGAGTGAGTGAGTGAGTGAGTGAGTGAGTGAGTGAGTGAGTGAGTGAGTGAGTAAAAGCTTTATTGAAAATAAATTAAATAAGGCACGATGGTTGGGGCGCCTATTCCAGGGCCCCACTGGCACGAGCGGCTCGCTGGGCTTGGTCCAGAAGAGCAAATTGGCTCTCCCGACCCTCGTTCGCAAGCCATGCATCCCACTTCCTGCTCCTCATTAGCGGATGTTGGTGTATTTGGGGCTGTCTACGTGCGGACGCCTCTTGGGGCACTCCCCTGTGATGTGTTTTAGTGTGGATGTGTCTGTGCACCACGGGCACTCGTCAGTGAACTTCGTGGGGTGTATTCTGTGTAGGCGGTGCAGGTTGGGGTATGTATTCGTCTGAACACGACGCCAGTCCCTCTCGTGTTCGCTGTTTAAATAGGAGTGAGCATGTCCAAAACGTATCCGCTCCTGCCTTTGCTGTAGGAAGATGTCACGAGAATTCGGTGGAAGGTCGTCGCTGGGCCATGCTGTTGCTCGGACGTTTAATCCTCCATCAATACGATCTGCCCTCGCGTTTCCTGCCAGTCCCTCGTGTGACGGAGAGCATATGATAGTGTGGTGCCCTTCTAGTCGATTGCCTAAAATTTTGATTGTTGATTGGGGTGCCGTTCCATTTGGAAACAGGCGGCAAGCCGCTTGTGAGTCGGATAATATGACAGCCTAATTGGTTTGGCACTCGGCGTCCCAAATGGCCAAGGCTATGGTTGCAGCCTCTGCTACGCATGCCGAGGTGGTGTTGAAGGATGCCGTAATTACGTTGTTCTGACACGTATAGACTATGGTGAAGGTGTCTGAGCTGGTTCGACTGACATATAATACACTCCCGGTCCCATGCCTAAACGTTTGTGAAGAGTCTTTATCCTTGGTCTGCGTCGTCCGGTATGGTTAAGAGGAAATGGTCAATGGTATCACGTTCTTTACAAATATGGCGTTGAGGGGATGGCGCGTCAAACCAGACCCGTGTAATAAAATGTTAGCAGTGTAATACAGCAGGACGACTTTGTGAGGGAAATTTCCACTTCACGTTTGCAGCACAACTGATCGTACCAAGGGAAAAGGGGACGGTTAAGGTCTGATACCGCAATCGCCAGTTTTGTAGAAATTTGAAACCTTAGCTTGCACCGGGTTATGGCTATGTAACAAATTTAACTCAAGGAGGAAAAAAAAACTAATTGTATGTTACAGCAACTGAAAATGAAAAAAAAAATAGCGGCAGAAAGAACCCCCACAGCATATTACACTTCCATTTTTCTTTCTTTTATTTTTAAGCGCTCTTTAGTTGCACTTTTGCTGAATGAAGCAGAAAGCAAGAACCAGGCAGAAAATAAGGTCAATAAAACGAAGTTTTTAAAAATATGGCGAGAGTGAATTAACGAATGAATTGCTTAGATATTGCTCTTTAGCTTGTCTGAACAAAGGCTGCTACAAAAATAGTAAAATTTTGGCACAAGGATGCACTGTTTATATGCAAAACAATTCCCTACAGACGCCTTTCGGTCTAATATTTGCTCTAAAAAACGACCGATTTCATGTTTTTTTTTTTTCAGGTGACACCATAACGCCCCGAACACAAAAACGCATGTCACGTTGATATCGTTCTTTTCTATCGCCTCCTTTATAGCACTATGGCCCGAATATGATAGTGTCAGATAATGCACTTGCGCGATTGGCACGCTTGGCATTCTCGCTCTTGCCAGTGACACTGCGCTCCCGGAAACACCTAGGCAATTGACCTTGGTCTTGGGAATGGAATAAGACAAAGAAGCAACAACCTAGCTCACATTATCCGAGTCATCGTCAAGAGACTCCGAATACACCAGGGTGACCGTTTATCTTGTGACTGGGAAAACCGGGGCATCTTAAACGCTGCTTAGGACCCTATCTTTGAAGCTGGTGTGTACTCTGTGGGAGCGACACGGCCGCATTTTGTTTTTGGTTACATAGTGAATTGAGATAATTGACCACTTGAAACCAATTAACAGCACCACGCAAACGAGTGCGGCCGTCTTTAACATTATGCGGGAGACAGAGCTTTGATCATAATAATGTGTAACACATTCCTTTTGATGCCGTAGGGCAAAGTAACCGACCTTTTGAACAAACTTTACTGCTTCTTAATACACTGGTTTTCGCTCGATAGGACGCAGCGATTTCAAGTTTTTTATTAGATCGGCGTTTAAACTGCGCCAGCGTCGAAAACACGCGACAAGCACATAACAAGGAAATCTACAAGGGGGCCTGTTCCTTGTTACTTTTTGTTTCATTTTGAGTTCATTTTTTACATTTACAGCTGCCAGCGAAGTTTTGCGGCTACATTGCACAATTTGCAGGGGGAACAACTGGGATGACATCTATTGAGGCAGTACTATTTGTTCCCAAATGACATTAACAATGAGTTGAGAAGCTATCGCATAAGTCCTTTGCAGATGTCTGTTACGTCGACAGGCTTCATCGCGGCATGCGTCATTTACAAGAAAATCTTCATTGCAGATGCGCTGACCATGTCGCTGGCAGCTGCATGCAGAACTCCTTGGTAATGAGAAGCTGGAACTCTGCTTGATCAAAAGCATGCAGTGTTACACAAAGGCTATACATGTATCGGCAGGTACGATTTTCGTTATGCGCGCGCGCCAGCAGTCTCGATCTTTCGTTCTAGCCACATCTAAATATGTAAGCAGTCTGTCTGTAATTCCTAGAAGAAAGATTTATGAATCAACCGATATCGCGCTGAACAAACGCCGATAGTTCCGGACCGGCGAATTGCGCGCCACACGGAAACTCTTTCACTTGGTTCAGCCCCATCGCAATGGCAATCTCAATTGCACATTGCATATGAAAGCCTACGCACGCTACAACCCTACAACTAGCGCAGCTGTGCGTTGGTTGCCTGCGCCTTGCCGCTTAGTCTATGTAACCTTGGCAAGGACCTGTTTGCTCGCAGTATTCTCCGTTGGCGACAGCAACACAGGCGTGTGCATGTATCTCGACTCGTGATAAGACAATAACTATTCGCAGCTACAAAATTGCGGGACACTTTCGGAGAGACGGCACACTTGGCATGGCACTTGTGGGAGGATCCCATCATGGGCCCGAAGCCCGGACTTCAACTTCGTTGCGAGTTGGCGTCGTCCAGCCCTTGCTCACAGGTGGGCAGGGGAAGTGTCAGTTAATGGAGAAGCGTTAGTTTTGCTTGCGTTGTGTGCGGCGGTGTGAGTGTGAGGCCAAGCTGCGGGTTGGTTTGGCATGCACTACGTGCAGCGGAGTCTAGTACTTTCTTTTTTCGCGCTGGAGCCGAGCGCGTAAGACGAGCCCCCGGACAGCGTGACACTTATTCATTCACGCCCGCTGTATTGTGTTTTGGCTGGAAGGGGGAGCAGCGGCTCCTGTGCAAGCTGCCAGGAAGCGAGCGTTGCATACCCTGTGCTTCAGTGGCGAGCGGGCTTTGGTTTCTGATCCCTGGGTATGGCGCTTCTTACAGGTATAAAGCTATAGCGGCACGCTTTTGTATCATATTTAATATGGACGTCGATAATCGACGCCTCGGTTACGTTACCTTACACAGTTTCGCTTCATTTCAGATCTTTACCAGATCACTATGGCCTACGCTTACTGGAAAAGCGGCAAGCACGACGACGGCGCCGTGTTCGACCTTTTTTTCAGGAAGAATCCGTTTCAAGGAGAGTTCACCGTGTTCGCTGGTTTGGAGGATTGCATTCGCTTTCTGCAAGCCTTCCGTTACTCCAAAAGCGGTGAGTTAATGTCTCCTACCTCGCTCGCACGAAATGTGATTTTCTAGCGGGTTAACTACTGCGCAATCAGCGGCACTACGTATACTCGGTAAACGAGGCATTTTCTCCATCAGCTCTGCTGAATTACAGCGTTCTTGCCAACTACCGGGAAGCGTTAAGTTTTCCAAGTTCCTTGCTTGATTTCGGCCTGAGAGAGGGAACTTTATATTCGGCCCATATTGGACAATATCCGGCCTGCTTTGACTGCATGTTCTTTAGGCAATTTCCTGACAGCAGTATGTTTGAAGTGATGTGTTAGTATTTATTTTGTTTTCTTACTGCGTTTCTAGATAAGGATGAATGCAACTAAACAACATATTTTCAGATATCGAATACTTGAAGACTATTCTCCCAGCCAGTGTTGACCCTGCTTACTACGATTACCTCTCGTCTTTAACTGCGGAAAAAGTGAAGCTTTATGCAGTACCAGAAGGAACTGTTGTGTTCCCAAGGGTGCCACTAATACGAGTGGAAGGTCCACTTGCTGTGTTGCAGCTCTTCGAAACCACACTGTTAAACCTTGTAAATTATGCCAGGTAAGTTGTCTATGACTGCACTTAGCATTATCTTCTGTTCTGAATACAAAGCATGGCCTTTTCTATTGCTGTTTGCTGTTTTTTACTGGCTGTAACTATTGCTTGCAAGTGTTATGTTCACATATATGTATTGACTTTCTATTCAGAACTCTCTGCTACCTGCATTTTTTACAGCTCATGGAGAAATTTGCATTAATGCAACAATGTTTTACATGTTAAAAATTAACATGGTGCTGTCCCTCAAATGCAAACTGCAGTGACATTATTAGGTGGGCTAGTTAGTGCATAATTTGAGACCAGACAGCGTTAAGATGGGACACAGGGCACACCTGGGCTGCAATTTTCTTGTGATGCCTTTTCCCAATGCTAATACTTTTTGGCGCTTTGTCGCATTCATGAGTGGTCAAAGCGGTGCTCCACTCTGGGTGGAGCATCATCTTCTGTTTCGTCTGATTGTGACCTTGTCTGAGAAAGAGAAAACTTTATGCTACATACTACAATGTGTCATGGTCGGAAGCTAGTTAAAGGGGCACTGAATTGAAATGCTAAATTAACCTAGACTGGCAGATTATTCTTTTGCAGTTGCAGATATGTCAGTCTTACATTGAGCAATCACTTGTTAGGGAAAGAAGCATGGAGAAACGAAAAGTTACTGGGTACACTGTCCTGAAATTCTCGCACCACCACCCCATAGCTCAGTTGATTTTGGCAGCTTCTTGGTGCTGGTTAACTTTTTACCTGTAAAAAGGAATTGCTCTGCACTTAACAGTTAACTTTCGCCCGACTTTGCGAGATATGTATACGTTTCCCGCTCCGAAAGTGCCCACATACACGAAAATACCATGAAATCTCTTATGATGAACTGATGTCATTGGCACATGGCTTAAGCACAAAATTCAGAAAGGGAAATGTATAGCTGTCACCTTCTCTGCTTCGACCTTTTTTCACCAATAGAGCCTAAATAAATTGGAAATGGATGCTCTAGCTTTCTAAGCAAGTTTAGTGTGTCAGTTAAGTGTTTTTTGAACTTCTAGGGAGCAATACACTTATGAAATGACCTAATATTAGTGTTAGGACCCGTTGTGGTTGCTTAGGGGCTGTGGTGTTGGGCATGAGGTCGCGGGATCGAATCCCAGCCACGGTGGCTGCATTTTGATGGGAGCGAAATGCGAAAACACCTGTGTACTTTGATTTAGCTGCAAGAACCCCAGGTGGTCCAAATTTCCAGAGTCTCTCACTGCGGCATACCTCATAACCATAGTGGTTTTGGCACATAAAACCCCATTAAAAAATATATATATATGTTTAGTTTTAGGCCGTGTTCACTTAGCAATCTGTTAACTATTGGTTGCATGTTGTTAAGGCATTGAATTTTTTTTTTTTTCTGTGGAAGTCGTTTAGACATGGCACATATTGCTGCATTTATTATCTGCTGGGCTGCAAATATGTAGCAATGCATTTTTTTTATGCAATTCTTTTTCATGCTTCATCAGTGGTCAAAGTGACACTTTGGTCACATTATCAATAGGATCAGCCAGCCATGAATGGTAGACGGTAAGAGTGGCAAACAATCAAGCAGAAGGCATCAGTACAAATTCATGCACTGCTTTACTTCTACAAATGGAGATATTTTATGCTTTTAGGTCATAAGTGACGCACGAGTGTCTTGGGGCTTTTAGGATAGGTGCAGGCAATGCTTGTTAACCTCCCATAGCTTTATCATTGAGCTTTTAATGAAGTTGCTGCATGTTGCATCTCTTTAATGTAGTTTAGTGACTACAAATGCTGCGAGGTTCCGGTTAGCGGCTGGGTCAAGCATAAGCCTTCTTGAGTTTGGTCTGAGGCGAGCTCAAGGTCCCGATGGAGGCCTGTCAGCATCCAAGTACACCTACCTTGGTGGTGAGTTTATGCGTTTTTATAATAAAATTGGCAATATCTTTTAAAAGCATACTTAAATAGCTGACAAACAGCAGGATTAACAATAAAAGTATTACTCTATTATTATTCATTTATTTCACCTTCGGGGCCTGTAGGCATTACTTAAGGGGAGGTACATTTGTGGTTTACATCTGTAAATCCCTATTTCTGAGTTGGCCGTAACAGGCATTTGTTCCGATTCACATCTGGAAATGAAGTGTAAGGTGCTGAGTAAGAGTAAGGTTGCTGGGGAGCCTTGCCAACATTGCCAAGTCTCGCCATTGAGACTCCATGACACTAGGAAAGTTCTATGACACTAGCGAGCCTCCACAACACTGTGACACTGGCGAGACTTTATAACGATAGCTAAGCCCCACAACACCTCCATAGATCTGATGCCAATGAGGCTCAACAATGCTTTAAAGTCTCTACCAGCAAAGCTCAGTGATACCAATGAAGCTCCATGACACCGAGGTGCTATGGCCCTGTGGAGGCACTACCAGTTGAGCTCTGTGACACCAGCAAGGCTCCAGGATACCAAGGTGGTGGCTTAGCTGAGTTAGTACTGCATTTTAACCTTGTATCAGAGAGAGAGAGAGAGAGAGAGAGAGGGCTCTTTATTAGAAAAACAGAGAATTTTGCCGGCGCGTATATAACCGCTGGCATGCTACTCTGTATAGGGATGGGGAATGGGATTAAGATTCCAGAAGAGAGTGGGAGAAAAAGAGGAGAAAAATAAATATGAAATGTCTGAGTGGACCTGATACTGATATTTACAGGTGACATGGCGGATAAATTTAGGCTTTTGTATATGAAGGGTGCAATTTTTAAAGCTTTCCTATTAGACCAATTTCTGATAGGTATTTGAACAATAAATCCAAAACCCTTCGCTGTTTTGAAGGGCCGGGCATTGGACCTAAGATGCTCGGTAACGTTAACGGTGCGTGGCAAATCATGTCCATTTGTTGCTCAAAAAATTGTCTCTCGTCGCGGTATGCGGGGCATTCTAGTAATATGTGCTCAATTGTCTCCAAGTTGCGACAGTTATCACAGTATGGGTTAGTGGTAAGCCCTATGCGGTACAGATAATTGTTCATGTATGCCACATTCAGTCGAAGACGATGGTACAACGTCTCTAAATTTCGAGGAAGTGGTCGTGGAATTTTCGGTCTCATTTCTGGGTCAGTGTAACGCAAGAAGTTATCTTGGTGAAGCGGCAGATTCCAGATGGAGTCTTTTTCTTGATAGGCATATTTTTTTGCCATGGTTGAAGCGTCGACTTTTGTAAAAAATGTTCTTTTGAACTTGCGGTATTGGAGTCCATTTCTGGCAGCTTCATCCGCTCTTTCATTTCCTGAAATGCCGGCATGGCCAGGTATCCACAGGAACTTTATGCAGTGCCCAGCAATCTTAGCCCTGTGGTGAAGATAAGCAATGTCACATGCTGCAGGTTGATTATTGCAATGCTTGTGCCTGTTCCACATATTTTGTAGGGCTGCTTTTGAATCTGTGAAAATCACCCATGTCTTTGGCGGCTGCTGTCGAAGTACATACACAAGGGCCTCCTTAATGCCATATAGCTCCGCTGAAGTGCACAGCAAATGGTGTAGGGTAGGCTTGTCTTTGTCCCTTCTTGTTAGCTGCACTGACATTCAACTATGGCATCAATGCTGGATGACACGGTTGACATCCCTACCAGCAGGGCTCGACACCAACAAGGCTTTGTGACACCAGTGACACCAATGAAGCTTCGCAGCACCAATGGGGCTCTACAGTGCTAGTGAGACTCAACAACACTATAATATTCGTGAACATGGCTCATTGACACCAATGAGTCTTTACGACATGGGTGAGGCTCTACAATACCAATGAAACTCCACCACACTGAGGCTCAACAACACAGAGACTCAGTGACGCTGTCAAGGCCTTATGGTCATGGTTGAATGACACCAATGAGGCTTTGACACAGTGAAGCTCCACAACACAGAGGCTCAACAATGCTTCTGAGGCCTTTTTGGCATGGCTCTACAACACTGAGACTCAATGATGTTGTCAAGGCTTTATGGTCATGGCCTAATGACACCAGTGAGGCTTTGACACGGTGAAGCTACATGACAGAAAGGCTGTACAATACTGCATCGTAAAAAAATGCCAGTTCGGTTCAGATTCGAGTTCAATTCGCTCTGGTTTTATTCCGGTTCAGCTCCAGTTTGGAGAAATAAATATTTACAATGCTTCAACGTAGTCTATTATATCTTGCCCCATGTGACATGCTGCAGAGTGCTATCAACCTCTCCACATGGTGCATGTGCTAGTTTTGTCTAGAGGAGGCATAGATGGACTCCCTGGTGAATGGGAGGGACGCAGATATTGATATTTTTACATAAATATCTATTAATGGAGTTTAATGTTGTACAGCTACAGCGGGCATACAGATAAAGGTACCTTTTTAATCGGAGCTGTCGTGACCGTGTGCGGCATGTGGTGTAGTTCCTCAGCACATCCATCCCTGTGCTTCCTTGTTCCCGTATTTGCATTTATAGTCATCCATACTGAGTACATGTAAAACCATGGATAATGCTGGGCCCTTCTAATGCGTTAGCATTATTATTGTCAAAAGTGGAAAACAGTGTATGTGTGTGAAGTGTGGCAAGCCAGTATATACAGTATATAGTCGTAAAAAGCTAACAAGCAAAGACGCAAGGGTCTCTGCTAACAAAAATTTGGCCCCTTGGTTTTTCCTGTTTTCTCATTCAGTGTGTGTGTGTGTGTGTGTGTGTTACACACGCACACACTCAACTGATCGTGGTATACTTCGCACCTCAGAGGCAGGACGTGTCGAATGAGCTCCGGTACAACACTTTGCGATGTGGTGAATGTGATTTAAATCAATGGATCATGGAATTGGGATCTCAAAGAGGTGCGATGGACTGCTAACGCATTTCTCACATTTACTGCCAAAATGCCAGTGAATATTTTTAAGATGCATATAGCATTCATTGCCTATTTCTGGAATTTTGAGTCTATTCATCTTCGCCATTCCGTTATTACTGCAGCGGCATCATGCCGTAGCGGCCATGGCTGACTCTGGCGAACAAGTTAGGTGAAAAGTGGACTGATCCTGAAGACAGTGTATGCCTCATATTGCCAAGGCAATGGAAATCTCAGATTCACCACTATAGAGTGTTAATAACTGTCTAGCAATATAGTGTCTTGTTGCATTGCTTGAATGCTTATCACATTAACGTCAACAGTCATCATGAGATAAGTTCTGCTGAAGCGTTTTCGCTATAATGTGCAGTTAATGAATAGATTGCACAAATATGGGGGAAATGTTTGTACACTTAATAAAGAGAGAGGCAATTAGTGAGAATCGCCGTGTCTGCGTAGGATGTTTCCACACCTCAGTACTTTGGCAGCAGTGCAGTTTATCTCCATTTTGCATTGGGTATTTGATTTGGTCGGGGATTGATTGTGAACAACAAACTGTGGCATATGATCTGTGGTATTGAAGACAGCATGAATTCGCATTGTGTTACATAAGTTACAACTCCACATATCCAGTCTTTAGCAAGGAAAGATGCCAGCAATTCATTCACAATTTGCATAGTATTTGCTGCTTTTTTATAAGTAGGGGAGGATATTGATACTTATGGACAAGGATGGTTTGTTCTGAGCCTCGCATGAACTTTTGTTGCACTTCTACACGTGTTGCAGAGTCTTGCACTGGATTATAAGGGTGGACAAAAGTGTCTAAATCACACACATTGTACCCCAAGAAAGATTTTGCAACTCGAAAAGCATTGTGCGGTGCTTAGAAGTGCCAAGGGTGCATTTAATTATTGCTTGTAACAAAAGCAGATGTTGTGTGTTGTTTACAGCTGTGATTATCATGCACTGAGACAGTGACGGTAACCATTAGGAACAGTCACTGTTATAGATACTATAATTAAGCCATGCAGCTGAAGTCGCTGATATTCTTATTTTCCCTCCTCGATGACCTTGCCACCCGCCGTGGTCAGTGGCTATGGTGTTGGGCTGCTGAGCACGAGGTCGCGGGATCGAATCCCGGCCACGGCGGCCGCATTTCGATGGGGGCAAAATGCGAAAACACCCGTGTGCTTAGATTTAGGTGCACGTTAAAGAACCCCAGGTGGTCGAAATTTCTGGAGTCCTCCACTACGGCGTGCCTCATAATCCGAAAGTGGTTTTGGCGCGTAAAACCCAATAATTAAATTTTTTTTTTTTCGATGACCTTGCCTTTCCTGATCTACGTGTATCCTGGTGTGGATGTATTACACTTTATCTAGTTGTAGTAATGAGCTGACCTGCAGCATCATGGGGAGCTTCAACAGAAATGCTGATTCCACAGAGCCTCTGAGGCAGCATTTTGGGTGTGGTACATGACTGTTATAGACAAGTTCAGAAGTGCAAGAGTCTCTGCTGAGGTGACCATAGTAACCAGCACATAGCCCTAGTCTATCCCTGTACTTGCACATAATGCAAGTGAGTTGAAACAATCTGCTAGTGAGTTGCACTGAGTGCAGAAGTAGTTATTCTGAAAACTCACAAGTCTAGTGAGCACTTGTTCTTACCCAAAATGCATGAAACACTTCGTGCCAAACCAGTAACCATTGCTTATCTTTTTTCAGGTTCGGTTTCGGTTCAGTCACATTCCAAGATTATCAGTTCGGTTACGGTTTTGGGTTCACATTCGGTTCAGCACCCTGGTTTATGCACTAGTTTTCATGATGCATTCATACCAACTCTCCCAGCTTACTGTGCTTCTACAATACTGAGACTCAATGATGCTGTCGAGGCCTTGTGAACATGGCCCAGTGACATTGAGGCTTTGCATCACTGGTGAGGCTCCATGATGCCAATGAGCCTTTACAACACAAAGGCTGTACAACATTGAAAGACTCAAAGTCGCTGTCGAGGCTTTATGAGCATGGCCCAGTGACATCGCCAGGAGTTTACGACACAAGACTCAATGACAGTGTAGAGGTCTTATAAGCAAGGCTCAGTGACACTGGCAATGCTCCACATTACCACTGACACACTATGGACAGAGAGAGTCCAGCAAAAACTGACCTTAAGATGCCTATAAGCATTTTATGCTTGCTATGCTTGCATCTGCTGTGACTTGCAAAGCATTGTTTTACTAGTGCTCTGCCCTGCTAAACATGCCATCACACAAACTAGATGCTTAGGATGTGCTCGCAAAGCATTGAAGACAGTCATTCACTCAAGCGTATTCATACTATTGAAAGAGCTGGTGGGTGAATGTTGCATGTGAATGTCATTCAAGTGCATCCTATTAAATATTGTTCAGTATTGCTTGTGGACATTTGCATTAGAGTAATGTGTCAATGAAACATATAATTTTAGTATTGCTATTGCAGCGCACAGTCTAGTACTTTGGTAGCTGCTAGGAAGAAATTCTTGGGTATATTGTATGGACAGGCTCAAGCACCTTTGTTTGTGTTTACATGTCTGTTGAAGATGCAAGAGATCTATTATGCTGTGCTTTCTACACATAACAGTACTGTTTTCCAGGGTTTGATGGGACAAGCAATGTGCTGGCAGGAAAGCTATTCAATATTCCATTGAAAGGAACCCATGCCCATGCTTTTATCATGAGTTTTTCTTGCTTGGAAGATTGCAAACTCCGAGTAAGTATCATACCAAAACTGGTGCTAAGCCTCAGTGATTTTACTGCTTCACCCCTCTTGCCTTCTGTATGAAAAGGGAGTCCTTACCATTGTGTTGTGGTTTCTTCTCACATTTTCACTGATATTTTTTTAAATGGACAAACTGGAAAAGTAAGTGCTTTGGTTCCTAGACATGCAGCGTACGAGTGTGTGCTGCATTTTGAGTGTAGAACCTATGCTTCTTTATTTTCAGCCAGACACTGTTTCCACACCTGGCCTTGAGCTACGATAAGTTTACCATAACAGTAGGGTTAAAGGGGCCTTAAACCACTTTTTATCTAAGTGGAGAAAGGCATTTGAAGTGAAAATAGGCTATTTCAGAAATACTTTGCTGCAAAAAGTACTTCGATACATTCAGCAGAAGCGGAGTTATTGGCAGTCAAACACGGCCTCCACTGTGCTCTTGTTCCTTCTTCAATGCTTTGCACTGCAAAGGCTACGGCACGGTGGGGCCTGCCCACAACGCTCCACCTTCTAAATGTCACTGTGGCACACAGTTCAAATTTCATTTTAGATGTTAACGTAGATGCCATGATTTCCGCCTTTGGTGCCTACGATGTGCTAAACATAAGCCAAACACAGTTGTTCTCAGCGAGTCGCAGTGCGCTTATCCATTGGACTCGTGGTGGCACCCCACGGCGGCTGCCGTATCTACGCCATGTAGCCGACCGCAGCATGATGTCAGCTATCGGCCAATAGTACCCGTCTAAGGGAATGATGAAATAGTACATCCGATGACGAAATAGTGCGTCTAGAAAAGAGTGAGACTTCGCGATCTGCTTGCAAGTTCTACGCTCTGCGTACGACAGCAAAACTTGGCAGAGATCTTCGCAGCAGCTTATGCTACCCGCGGAGTATGTTATTTCACAAAACTTGGGGGGTGTTTTAGGGCTTCTTTAATGAAGCAACAAGTGGCAGCAGGGATCCATAAAAAACAGACTTTGGCAATTCCTCCTGCTTTGAGCGCATCATGTTTTCTGCAACAGCAGCAGGCTCTCACCACCATCTTAACACCGCCATCTTAAGAACGTCTTTGCAAAGTATACAATGTTGCCTTGTTCACTACAGTGTCTCTTGCTGTGGCCTCTGAATTTCATGCACAGGTGCACAAATTGCTAAGTGTCAAAGCAGTGCAACATCTGTGATTAGCATGTCTGCCTCCAAATTGCGCATTGCCAAAGAGACAGAATCTTGATCCCCATGTGACGGTGAAGCGTAATTATCCTTTATTTTTATTTTTCGTCGAATGATGACGCTGAAGCTAATAACAAGGTGGTGTGATGACGACATGTAAGTGAGGACAACTGAACTGTGAAGATGATGGTCATCATTGTTAGCATAACTGAAGAGACGTCTAGACACAGCAAAACCAGTTTCCAGCTCTTTACTGGTGTTGAGGTAAAACAATTGCAAAAGCCAGGCTGGTTACTTAGCTACCAAATCACTTCAAAAATTAATCCTAATTCATCAAGACAGCTACAAACAATATGCTGCTGGTCTTATTCCCCAAAATGGACTTCTTTTAAATGTTTGATTCATGTTGCATGAATCACTTTGTACAGTTTCAGTGTATATTCAGTATAGTTCGGTGCATGTGTGCAAAAGATGCTTGTAAACTATCGAAAACAGAACAAATGTCTTAAATGCAGCAGTATGCTCTAAATGGGTTACATTGCGTGGTTTATTATTATTGCCAATAGTAATGAACCACACAATGCCCAGACACTCCAGGCGCATTTCTGCTGTTAGCATCGCCTTGAAATTCCATATAAAGTCCAAGAGTGATAAAATCGTCACCGCGCACTGCATGCTTTATGTGTGAGTGAAAGCTTGCAAGGGTGAGCCGGCGATCACAGCTCAGTCTTGTGCACACAAGGGAGGACAGCAGGTAGGAACCGCACCGTCTTCCGTCGCGCTCATGAATTCGGGGGGAGGGTAGAGTTTGGGGGCACATTCTACTCCAGGTGGCCTAGGTGGCGGTGCGCACCCAGCCAGGCCGCTTTATTTTGAAAGCCATCTGCGACAGGTACAGAGTCTGTGCTGCATTGTTTTCGCAGCGTAGCTTGCATTGATGCGAGTAGGCACCATGAAGGTCGATTCGCTCGCTGCTGCTGCACACTTCCTCACTACAGCGTTTTGACAGCGAGTTTCCAAAGTCAAGTAAGATGTGTTCATGTTGGCTTGTGTGCACGTGATACCAAGCTTGTTAATTTATTTAGTATGCCTATGTTTACAAGTATATATGGCCGATTAAGCTACTATCCTTAGTTCATATAGATGTCCACTAATTTGCTATCGCAATCAATGCTTCTCCTTTTGAGCATGACTGCGACTTTTTGGCAAGTAATACAAAAGGTCTTGTGACATAGTTGTGTAGGACTTGCACTTAGTGGTATTGATGCAATATGCTACAATGAGTGCAGTTTGGGATTGGGAGTAAGTTGCATAGTTCTTTCCTTGTTAAGTTCGTATTTTGTTGTCTTTATTTTCTTGCATGGTAGACACTGAAGGCAACTGGAGGGGATGAAGTAGACTTCATGGCGTTGTGCTGCAAATGGCGGAAAGAACTGACTGGCCTGTTCAAGACCATAGAAGATGAGGCAAGCAGTGGGGAGTTGGCTGCGTTCATCTCGTATGCAGTTTCCTTTCCCCAAAATTTTCTCGCATTGGTTGACACCTACGATGTCCTTCGGTGAGTCCTGCGCTTAGAAAACATGTCTGACAGTGAGTTTTTGAAAACATTCTTCGCATCAGTCATATTCATTAGAAAGCACGCATTTTTTAAATAAATGTTTCTCAAACTGCAGGTCATGACCCCTTAAATGGTTTAATGAGCTTTTCTTTCTGGGGGTCATGGAAAGTCCAACGATATGTACATCCTGCTTGCCAGAAAAAAATATTTTTCAGGCTCAGTGCCCATACTCATGCCCATGCATGCGTTGGTATATATATTGCTACAGCATGGTCCGGGAAAGGAGAACAGCTCCTTTTGAAGACTAAAGCTACTCTTCAAAGCCTAAAGCTAGTGGCAGTCTCGAGGCCATCATTGACGCCTGTAGATAAACCCCAATAACCTATAACAGCTTGTGTTGGAGGTGTCGGGTACGTGACAAAGGAAGATGGAGCAGCCGCTGCCAGTCCCACATCAAGCCCTTCCCTCGCTTGCCTGTCTCCTATTGGAGAGCCTGATGTCGCACAATGGGTAAGGACAGCTATCTCTGGCAGCCCTTGCGAGTGCACCTGGTTTCTGGATAGGGCCGCATTCCTTCTCTGGAAAATCTGGCGAGGGCATGGAGGAATGGCTCACGCTCTACAAACGTTGAAAACTCTGCACGGCATTTCTAACGCCGAAGGGCATGTCGGTAAATTCGAACAGCCCAAATGGTGTGACAATGGCGGTTTTGGGGACGTCTTCTGGAGCAACGATAATTTGGTTGTATGCCTTCTCAAGCTCAAGCTTAAAGAATATCCTGCATCCATACAAGTCCATCGTGAAGTCTTGGATGTTGGGTAAGGGGTAGTGGTCTGGAACAAGTGCCAAGTTGAGAGTGTGGTAATCCCCACAGGGCCATCAGTCCCTACTTCCCTTTTTTTGGAATCATGTGCAAGGATGCCGACCAGCTGCTTGATGACAGGCCCTTGATTCCAATCTCAACCATATGCTTGAACTCCTGACATAAAGTACAGAGTTTTTCAGGTGTGAGATGGTGGTGTGTCAGCTGGTCATTGGTGATGATATGATCGACGACGTCATGCTTCACAGGCTTAGTCCAGTCTAGTGCAGCGGGGCTTGAGGGAAACCCCCAGATATCCGTAAAGCAAATCCCCGTGTGGTGTTGGAACTGGCACACAAAGTGTAAATGCAAACAGGTAGAGGCAAGAAGCACCCGTGACTGAGAGACCTACGCTGAGGTCGAGCATTTTCTTTTGGGCCATATCAACCAGAAGAGAGAAGTGGGAAAGGAAATCTACTCCCTGTATAGTATGGCTTACATTGGCGACGAGGAAAATCCAATGGAACAATTGGTGTCAGTACACGGGAATGCTCGTAGCATTCACCAGTTGAAGATGGCAGATGGAGGAAAGGGTGCACTCAGCACAAGATCCAACGGAGCGATTGGTGCAGGCGTAGGCTTACAAGCAGCAATCGGCATCGGTGCACAGGAATACTCGTAGCATTCACCGCTTCAAGATGACAGATGGAGGAAAGGGTGCAGTCAACTGAATTTGCGGACAGGACACTGACCTCAGTGCCAGTATCGACAAGAAACTTCACCCTGCTGGTGGTGTCGATGACTTGGAATGTTCAGAGAACTGCTCATTGCCATTAGTGGTTCTTGTCGGCATTTTCTGGCCAGGCACATGTGCATGTGCAGTGCACTGAGGCAGCACTGAAATGCTGATGGTACCAGCAAAAGCAAGTGCCATGTTGCGGGCTGAGTGAGCAGTTCGGGAAGATTGAGTGCAGCAGCTGGTGTAACTAGTGTAGGATCGCCCGGAGGATTCAGAGCATGAGCCGCGGTCACCATTTGGATGGGTTTGTAGAAGCATGGATGCAAGAAGTTCCCCAAGGCTGTGTTGTCTTGGTGCAGTGCCCTGATCTCGTTAGTTGAGGTGCCAGACTTAGATAGATCGTGCGGTGAAACCACAGGATTGTGCGCTTGTGTTATTGCTGGTGCGATGGGAGAGGGTTCAGCAGCTTCTATAATTTTGGTGCTGGGGACAACCAAAGCCGACAGGGAGAAGTCTTACGCCATGGCCAAGATCATCTGCATGGACGCTGGTAGATGCTGGAGGAACAGCTCGTTCAGGAACTGCTATTCATAAGTTGCTGCTTGATCTCCTAACAGGGCTTGCTTGTGACGGAGAAGTTCTGTAAGTCGGCGGTCACAGAGTTACGTTCGGACAGCATGGTATGCTAAAGGACAATTGCCTTGAGAGTGTCATACTTGTTTGCTGTGAGTGGATTGGAGAGGACATTGTACACTTCCAGTATGATGTCACTAGGAAGGGAAGACTGGATGGGGGCAAAGTGAACATGTTGAGATGCGATACAGTGTAGGCAGTCCTTCAGCGTGTATGAAATAGACTTTGTGATGTTGTGCCCAGAAAGGAGGAAGGCGAACAATGGTTGCTTGAAAAGCTGGTGGAGATGATGCATCAAACGCGGTTTCTTCGTTGGAAGCATTGTGTTCAGCCATTCCAAGTCACCACTGTATAGATGAGGCTCATGGGGCACAAACCCTGGTCAGGGTAAAAGCCAGTCTGCTTTATTGCTGCTGCTGCTGCTGCTCAAGAGACTCCATCTTCCTGTGTCGAAGGGCACCACCACACATATAATTTTTTTATCGGAAGTATGATGTGTGGAATACAAAAAAGAGCACAGAATATCCTCAACACCAGATGCCAAGATTTAAAAATGCAAATAAGCAGCCGGTTGTTAAAGAAAGGGTCAGCTTGAACCATCGATGAATGAGATTTCAGTTTTAGTGTGACCGAGGGATGCCAGAGCCCAGCTTACACAAGTGTCGCTGCTTCTGGAAATAAAGCATGCCCGTATGGTTTTCCTCACGTCATCGTCGTGGTGTCAGTTCTGTCTATATAGGTAATGTCTGTTATTGTGCAATTCCAGACATTTACTGGTGCAAAAATGTACTGCCTCTTTGTCTTTACTGTGCTATTCTTAAGACATCACTTTAATGTCTTTGCTGCAGCACCCAGTAGGTGAGCATAGTAAATATCCATGGCCAAACCATGTAGCGCTATAATTGTATGCATCATTGTTTTTTATGCTGGTCTCCATTTTCTCTGGATTGTCACTGCTATCAAGTTATTGCTCAGCATAAGAC
Source organism: Dermacentor andersoni (assembly GCF_023375885.2). Lineage (NCBI taxonomy): Eukaryota > Metazoa > Arthropoda > Arachnida > Ixodida > Ixodidae > Dermacentor > Dermacentor andersoni. The sequence continues at coordinate 70,071,135 of NC_092817.1, forward strand.
ACACCTACTGTTTAAAAATTTTTATGAACATTGTCACCAGTTCTGTAGCAAAAGATACACGTCTAATCAGCTTGAGTGCATATAATGAACAATGTGCATTCTCAAACACACATAAGCAATAGTTTTTACTCTAACGTACAGTGATGCTTGTATAAATAGCAGGGGTGTTCAAATACGAATACAGTCAAACCTCGATATAACGAACACGCATATAACGAATTACTGAATATATCGAACTCTCCCGAAATATTTTTCTCAAACACGTGTATCTTTAACTTCCTATAGCGAACGCGGTTTGGCATAAAACGGATATAACGAACTTCGCGACGCCAAGCCCTACCTCACTTTAATAGCACGCGGCAGGCTTCGTTGCACTACAAGTGTGTTGTGCGGCGCAGCAAACGTTCAGGACTACCTCGCAGGCGCTGACAGCGCCACAGATGCCACGTCTGTGCCCGCAACAGATGCCCGCAACAATGACTGTGGAAGACTTCGTAGGTGGCGACGACATCTCAGCGACCACGGCTGTACTGACGGACGCCGAAATCGCTGCGGAAGTCTCTGAACATCTCGCAGACGAAGCTCAGGCTGACCCTGTAGACGATGAGAACATTCCGACTTCACAAAAAGCACTTGCTGCGTTGGATTTACTGCGCCGCCACTGCAGTGCTATTGAGGGCAGTGGGTTTGCCCTTGTTGAGTGTTTGCAAACTGTGGAACAGGGCGTGATACGGAATGCGATCAACACCAAGAAGCAGGCCGCGATAACGCAGTTCTTTCTGCGTAAATAAATGAACGTGACCCAAGTAAGCATCGTTCGAGTTGCTGTGTCTTCTCCGATTGAATTTTGCTCCTCTTGCATGTATTTTTTACGAAATTTTATATTACGAATTATGGATATAGCGAACTAATTTCCGACTTTTTAACTGTTCGTTATAACGAGGTTTCACTGTATTAGAGAAAGGCAACCTGCGAATATTGAATCAGATATACAATACTTTTCTCATTTCTGAAGAAACACAATTTAAGAAATTTGCTCAGAGTCTGTTTAGCAAAAAAAAATAAGGCTTGTATATACTGAAATAAACACGTAATACCATAACCATTAAACATCCAGACAACTGAGGAGCTTGTAAATGATAAACAGCTGCTTTCAACTATTGGGGCCCCATGACAATAAATGTAATGAAACAAGGGTACTGCGTGTTGCCAGATGCGTGTACAGTATTGTGTTCACAGAAGGAGAGAAGTGTATTACGACAGCATTACACTTGTTTGAAAGAGATGCTAACATGGTGAGACAGGCTGATTATAAATTGGAACACATTTGCATATAGGCTGCCTAAAAGTGAGCCATTCTTATTGAGTCGCAAATATTGAGCCAAAGTTATCTGCCCCTTGCAACAACCGCAGCTATCCTGTTGCAGAATCATTCGAAACTGTCCTCACGTTTATCGTTCTGTCTCTCTTGAGACTCCAATAACTGTTAATAAGTGCTTGTATTGTTTATCTGTTCGAAAGAAACAAATATTATATATACCCGCGTAATGAACGCACTTTTTTTCTCAATATATCGAAGTAAAGCTGGGGGGTGTGTTGATTATGTGGGCTAAATTTTATGGAGACATTTTCGAAACAGCAAAAATGGAAAAATAAGACGGTAATGATTTGGAACAGGCATAAGGTAACTTATCTTTGCAGTATATATACATGTATACCATTTGCAAACCATAAATTCACATTGAAACCACCAGACCTGCTGTTTGAGTCGCTGGCCACTTCACCCACATCGTGGTTCCACCAAAGAATAAAGAAACAAAGTGTCAGCCGTGTGAAGTCGGCAGAGGCTAAGGCAATCACAGGCAGCGAAGCTGAACGCGCGCTCCGAACAGCGTTCTTCAATCGCGCCCCAGCTTGTCTTTCCAGCCACTTCCGGACATCTGCCATTATCATAAGCATCAGGTAGTAGCGCGCACCTTTTCACGCGAAAGCATTATTTGCCCCCATATCCAGAAAATCCAGCGTCTGCATTTGGCATCCAGCATTTGACGTCGTTTCGGCAAAGATTTTCGAACTATGCATACCCAGGCTCTCCATGTTGCACAAGGAAGTTACCGAAGTAACTTAATTTCTCTAGCTGCAAACGTCTGGGCATAGGAGGATTGTATGACCAGGTTTCACAACATCACGACACACTACCAGTTACAAAGACACGCATACCCATTTCCTCACGCTAGGTTAGACAGGACACAAGCAGTATACTTCAGACAATTACAAACGGATTCTTACAGAAACCCCAGACAAATGCACGCCATGTATCCAGACATGTACACTACAAACAGGTGCACATCGTGTGGCGAGATTGCCGCACTTAATCACATGCTATGGGAGTGTCGGGACTTAGCAAACAAGTCGGGCAGCGCCGACCCCTCCGTCTCTTCCACCGCCAGCCTCAGGTCGCGCTGGAAGATCGCATTGCTCAGGTCGAACCTGACAGCACAACTCTAGGCCGTCCAGGGAGCCGAGGAAGCCGCTTCGAGACAAGGTTTCGGAACCGCGTCTGCGGTGGGTGCCCAGACCCACTAAAAAAACGCCGGACTCAAATCTTATTGATTTGAAAATAAAAGTTTACGCTCTCTCTAGCTAAAATACGTAGAAAAATCGCAAAGTACGACTTACACACAACCTACAGACATCATAGCGTTGGATTGTAATTTGAATAGACGAGAAAACATAATTCTGTTACGCGAAAACTCAAACCCCTTTTACCAGCATTTCTGCCATTCATAGACTGGCCACAGTGTCCACCATTTACATGCACCGGCATGCGAATATCTTGGAGGCCACGGAGCAACGTGCCTGGTTCCTTGCAACACCTCCAGATGGCACTCACCTCCACCGCCTCGCGGCCCACACAAGAGGCCACGTTTCTACCAGAAAGCTCGCCTTCATGCATAACGTTCACTGCCAGTGTTTCCCAGTAAACATTACGGTTACATATGCTGCAGTTGCCGGGAAGCATGAGAAGCAGTCGGGGATCTTTGAATGCTCTCGCATTCCACTATTAAAGGCGAAGCTTAACCACCCTCCAAATTTTTTAACAAGCACACTGTGTGCGTTTCTTTATGTGACCATCCTGCTCATCGGCATGCCAAAGTTTATCAGTGTTTGATCAGCATTTCCGTTTTGTGAGCAGATAAACTCTGTCGCATAGCAGGCGTGTAAATCGACTTAAGGCCCATCACACACATCGAAACCGAAGGCAGGCTAAAAGAGAGCCACAAACATGCGAATTCGACAATACACCTGACTATGACCACTGTGCCAATCAAGTGCCGGCTGCCCCTACTCTCCCGTGCACCCTTCCCGGCCGCACATCTCGTGCACGTGCTCTTCTGTTACGTCAGCATAAAGTACATAAACTGTGTATGTGGCAGAGAGCCAGATGCATTTTTTTCTCTCTTGAATCGGCAAGGTGCCTTTGCGCCGGCACTGGTGGAAAGGATGCATGAAGCATTAAGCGCATTTACCTTAAACAAATGTGCAAGAGTCAAAGATTGTAGTCTCTTCGAAAAACTACAGCACAGCTGTTCGATCATGGGACTGCACAGTAGCAAAGTTGGGGGTGCATTCATTACGCGAGGAAAAATTCAGATTTTTCGCGACTAATTTGCGGGCGCGTTCATTACACGAGTGCGTTCATTACACAAGTAAATATGGTATTCAACAGCTTCAAATAGCGAATTTTCAAATCGAATATGAATCAAATAGCAGGAACTATTTCATTCGTATATAAAATTTCGTATGTTTGCACACCCCTAATAAAATACTGATGGACTTAATCTGCCAGGTCAGATTCGACGATAGACCACTGTGCCGACTGCTATAATTGTGGTGTGAGCGTTGCTTGTCTTTCTAAATGCAACTTGCACATTTGGAATTGTTTGGTTTTCTGCCGTCACTACAATGTGACAATACGAACGTTTCTCTGACAACCATGGTGCAGGAGTGGACTGCTGAATTTCTCTGCTGTAGCCATGGCACTGAATGACCTTGGCTACCGTGCGCTGGGCATACGCATTGACAGCGGTGACCTGGCCTATCTCTCCTCGTGCGCCTACCACATCTTTAGTGAGCTCGCCGACAAGTACAGACAGGAGTGGTTCAGGAGCCTCACCATTGTGGCCAGCAATGACATCAATGAGGAGACCATCATCTCACTCAATGAGCAGGTTAGAACCAGAAATTTTAAAAAAGTACCCTTTTTTGCATTTGTTATGTCTCTGTTACTTTGACTAAGGCTTCGTGGCAAGTGGAAGCAGAGAATGCCTGGCTATATGGTTCCATTTCCTTGTTAGTTTACCTCCAAAGCAGAAACATTAACCCTTTGAGGGTCGATTTTTTTGCATCATATGCGACCGCCCAGGGTTGATTTTTTTTATTGTAGATTCCAATTCATTTAGGGACTTATTTCGAAAAAAATTTACCGCAATTTTTCTAGGGTGACCGTAAAGTGAGAAAAAGATATTTTACGTTGGTGTATATGTACACTTCATTCATGAATAACAAAAATAAAAAAGGAAATAAACTTATAAGGATTAAAAATTTCATGCATTTTTATACACATAGTTCAAGGCCATCGATGGGGGCGAATTGCGAAAACAGCTGTGTACTTAGATTTAGGTGCACGTTAAAGAACCCCAGGTAGTCGAAATTTCCGGAGTCCTCCACTACGGCGTGCCTCATAATCAGAAAGTGGTTTTGGCACGTAAAACCCCATAATTTTTTTTCAAGGCCATGAAAATGCGCACACGAGAATATTTCGCAAGACCCATATGTTCCTGTTCTTACACTAATATGTACATCCATAACGTAATCGAACTGCATAGGTGTGCACACTCAAGAAAACTGTGTGGTTGTGTGCCCGTCAAGAAAGCACAGTGCGTGACAAACATCCGCTAATCTTCATCTTATCGCCAACCAGAGGCAATTAGTTTCCGCGAGTGTAAAAAAAATAAGAAATAGAAGCAATGGAAACGCATTCACGGCAGCATCCTTCCTATGCGCACCCCTGTGAGCACTAAACGAGCGAGAAACAAGCAGTCACCCTTTGAGCGATTAGTAATGAGATAGCCATCAGTTTTGCAAGCACAAGAAGCCGAAACCGCCTGTGGAACAAAACCCAAACCACCGCCCGCCCACATGCGCGCCAATGCGCGAGCGGAGCTAACTAGCACTAAAACAAACCATGCAATGAAAACCGAGAGAGGGAGGCGCGTGAAAAAAATTCCCTGTATCCTCACATTGTGGCAGCACATGACAGAAAAGAAGATGTTAGGAAATTGGCGCGTTTTTTAAACGTACAGACGGCGCCATAAATATATGGCATCAACCATTTTTGGACTTGTTCGTGGCGCTGCATATTTACGTCATTCACCCTCAAAAGGTTAAATGAGTAATGACGTGACATTTATGGCGTTATATATATATTTTCTTGTGTGTGTGTGTGTGTGTGTATGAAAGCCCAAGCTAGCTGAATCCAGCTAAACCTTAGAAAACGTAATGACAAACATGAGAGTGGCCTAAATAATTTACCATAATACTTGTCTTCAAACCAGTTTCGGTACCCAAGAAGTGGACTTGTCATGACGTCACACCGAACTGGCTCCCTGCATTCCTGTGAAAGCTGTGGCTGCTACATGAGAACACAACCAGAAGAAACACAAGCAGCACTCGTGCTTGTTGTATAAACAATGTTATCATACCCACCCTTATTGCTACGCGTTGGCAAAGCTTATGCGGTGTCATGACGTGACATGAATGTTGATGACATCAAGTCCAACATTTTAAGGCCAACGTTAGTATTAAGTTCAAATATATCTGCCAACCTCTGTACTCATTAACTGTAATGCTTTCGTATGCAAAATACATGAGGCATAGTTTATGCAACTTCAAAAATATGTCAGTACTCCTTTAAGAAATGGCTTTGTGCAAGTTTTCTGCATTGTATGTCATTCCTACTATGAGACAAATGAATAATCTTATGAAGAAACCACTTCGCTTTGTGATTCGAATGCATTAATAAAAACATGACCTTGATACACACTAGAGCATTCATGGCCAAAGTTTAGTCTATCTTGCATATGCTCCATGTGAACTAGACGATGAACCACCAGACTGTTCAGTCTCATGTACCACATGCAAATTCATTCATGACTGGTCTTGCATGTATCTTAGGGCCCTATATGTACTGATCTTTGCCTGTATGTAGAGCTGCATTTTATACAACGAAAGCATGAAATAGTTGTTCTAAGTGTGCTTCCCTTTGGTCTAAAAACCTCTACTTCAAACCTCTACTTCATATACTGAAACCTCTACTTCATCATCATCAACTGCAAGACCAAAATGTTATCACAAGAATCTCGCTTACATCTTGCAATGCTTACAGAGCATTTATACCATTTCCACTGAAGTTTATGCTGCATCAGTACTAGCACTCAGTCATATGTGTGTGACTTGTGCCAATCATACAGCCACTTGATAAGGAACTTCCTGTGGCCTTTCGTATGCACTGAAACTGATGACGTACGCATTGCCGCTAGTTACACTCTGTCTCGGCAACCACGCAGCAAAGGCTATGGTTTGTGTTCAGCAATCAGTGATGAGGGCTGGCTGTATGTTTCTAAGCAGGAAGGAAGGCTCACCATTGTATGCCAATAGAGACCTTTAGCGTGTCCGCTGTTCCGGCAAACCCGGGCAGCTTGGGCGGATTACTGGATGGTGGGGGGCGTAAACGTGAGCAGTGGGAGCGGTGCAGCCGCCTGGTGTTGTAGAGCTCAATAAGACAAACGCAGAACTAAAATTGCAGTAACCTACTTTATTCTGCTTCGCTGCTGGTGCAAATTCTTGGCAGCGGTGTAATTGTGTTCACAATTACGCCGCTGTCGAAAACTTACTCCCCAGCTAAGAAGAATACAGTAATTGGCTCTGTGTTTAGGTGGTTGAGCTATGCACTACCAGCTGGTGCCACCAATCTGGCCGCTCACGTTTATGCCCCTGACCATCCGGTAATCCACCCAAACCGCCCTGGTTTGCCGGAATATCGGACACGCTAAAGGTCTCTGATAATATGTACACTCAACCACAAAATTTTATGGAACACGAAATCTGAGAAAAAGCTGAATATCTAGACAGCCTCACAACACAGCCTCTACCAGTATATGTGATCAACATTGTGATGTTCTGTTTTTCTGACTACTGTTACAGGCTGCTTGGCAATTGGAATGTTTTCTGAAATACTGTGGTCCGTAAACTTTTGTGGTTGACTGTACTTGCATGAAGCTTCCATTTAGTTGACATTGTGCTGAAAGTGATTGGAGGTGGGCATTCGGCTTTTCCTCTGGTTCTGTTTTAATTGGCTGAAGCCACCCATAGCTTTCTCTGCAATGTGTGTAAATGGTTAGAAAGTCCACCTAATAACATATAGTGTGCTTGCCTAAGAGGGGACACAAGTTTTAGAGGCAAAAAGAAACGCAAGAAAAACAGTATTTTGAAAATAGTATTTTCGGAATTTCCAACTATTATTCTACCACTTTGCCAAGTTTTGCGCATTATAAATCAATATTTCAGCCGTAATATAAATTTTTGGCACCAGTATGGGCTAAAGATGAGCCATAGCTTCTGTAAAAAATTGCTTTTTCTGCAGCGCATGACGGCCCCCACAGTCGTTTGGTCGTGCCGACCCATATGTTGTTTGAAAGAGCAGTCTCTTGCCTTCATTTTCCTGCCACCACTGCCTTCATACGCACATTGGTAGTGAAGAAATTTTGCCTCAAAAATAAGACCCAATGTGTGCTGTAATTGGTCGACAAAAGCATGTGACCCTCAGCTAGCCATGCCATTAGCTAGACTGGCGTTATCTGCATCGCTCCGTGGCCACTCTGCACACGTCATGCGTGCCAACGAGGTTTTCCACGCTGACAGCGATGCCGACCTCGACTCCAAAGTTCTCTACGAAGTACAAATTTAAAAGAAAAAAAGGAAGAGGAAGTTGGCATACAACGTCAGGAACAGTTTAAATTCTACCAGCACCACTTACTTCTTTAACTGCTTCTTAATATTAGGTGGTTTTTCACGTGTTTATTTTAAGTGGCGGTAATTTGAAGTAAGGCTAATTGAGGCTTGCAGTTGTTTGTAGAATACGAAGAGGAATGTACAAATATATTAATCCCTTTTCCGTGCTACACGTTCAACTCACTTCAGCAATTTACTGATATTTGTTGCTTGCGGAATATACATGACGAATCTATTCGGCGAACTGACACAGGCTGCTCGGCCCAAATTTTTTTGTGACATATGCCTTTTGGACTGTATGGCCACAGCCAGAAAGAAGCCAAAACGTCATTCATTAATAGTATGAGACATATTGAAGATGTCATAATTCCCCGGTGGAGGGTGAAGTGATATATGTAAGGCTTGTGGTGTCTCCATCAAATCCATCAAAGCCCTCAAGTGATATAACCTCAAGCCCACGACAGCAACAAGTGTCCTCAAGGTCGCAGCAGAAGAACAGGAAGAACCAAGAAAAGTTGTTAGATGGTAGCACTGCAAATGAGATACCAAGTATGCTGATTCCCATGATGTTCGCCGCAATCAAGGCTATTCTGCGTGCCAGCCCATCGTTTAAGAGCATCCCTGAAATAGAGGCCGTCCTGGCTTTGGAACCGCTAGTGTCGTCTTCTTTCACGGCGCAAAGCCGTGATTCTTCGCAGTAGCAACGATGGCTTCGCCAACAATCGTCTCACAAGTGGTGTCAACCAACAAACACTTCCGCACATGTACTATATTCCAGTACTATTACGCTCGCGGCTTGCGCTCGAAGTTAGCAGACTTTAAGCATCTTACGCGAGTGTACCGATTCCCTTTTTTAGTCATTTCCGAGTCTCGCGTCGACGAGCACTTTAGGATAAAGGGGTATTATTTTCATCATTCAAGGCGACAAAATGGAATTAGCCGACTTCTCGTTGGATTTCGCAACGACATACCTGCCTCTGCGATTGACGTAGCACCACATGACAAGAACGAATATATTTGCGCAACCACAGTGATTGCATCTAAAGTGTTTACCCTGATCGGCGTCTACTTGGAACCAGGATCACCTTTCGACGTGACAAGATTGGAAAACTTGTTGACAAACACTCAGTCTCCACATATTATTTGTGGCGATTTCAACGCACATAACGAGATCTGGGGCAGTTCACATACATGTGCTCGGGGTGCCAAGCTGGCGAAGCTTTTTGCAAAATACGATATAGAGCCCTTGAACGATGGCAGCATAACATACCTGAAAAATCCGACGACTGTTAGCTGCATTGACGTCACATTCGTATCAAGTCAAGTGGCCCCTATGTTCGGATGGTGTACAGATTTCGAGACTCGAGGTAGTGATCACTACCCGATCCTAATCTCTGCCCTCCATTTTCGGACGTCGCCCAGAAAAGTGAAACTGAAGTCGGTAGACTGGGAAGCTTACACAGCAGCCGTAGACAAAGGAATCACAGCCTCAACTACGAATAGAGAAATAATACCGACAATAGCTCATTGCCTTAAACAAAGTACCCGCTCTGCCACTAAGCATTGTAATGTACCAACAAACGACGAGGAATTTGAAAGGTTATGTGCCATTCGAAGGCGTGCCGAAAGGAAGGCTCTACGTACGAAGGATATCGAAGACCTCAGAACTTGTCGACGGGCACAAAGACATATACGACGTTACCTCACCAAACTGGACCGAAAAAGGTGGAGGGACTTTTGTGGGACACTGGACATACGACAACCGCTGAGCAAAATCTGGCGAGTCGTCGGAGGCATTCGCAAAGAGCCGCAACAGCTGTATCCTTTTATCGCCCTCTCATTACATGAGCGCGCATCCCTGAAAGAGGTGGCAGAGCAGTACTGCAGGCTCCTTTCCAACGGGGCACAACCTTTGCGGCAAATTGCAAGTCGTCAGCCTAGTCCACCTCGAGCTACCCTTCCTGACTTAGAATTACCATTCACCATCGAAGAGCTCACGGCAGCAATCGGCGACGTAAACAAGCGATCATCACCTGGCCATGACGGCGTGAGTTATGAAGCGCTCGCAAATCTATGCCACACATCTCGCCTACGCCTTCTGGAGTACTACAACGCCTCATGGATAACTGGGGAGGTTCCTACGGAATGGAAGCTTGCGAAAGTCATTCCTATATTGAAACCAGCGAAGCAGCCAACAAATTACGCCTCCTTCAGACCCATATCTCTGCTTAGCTGCGTAGGGAAGCTATTCGAAAAAATGATCTACAAACGACTAAATTGGTTCTTGGAAACTGCAAAAGTTTACCCGGAGGAAATGAATGGCTTCCGGCAAAATAGATCCGCAATTGATAATGTCATTGCCTTGGTCTCATCAATTGAAGAGGAATTGGTCTCTGGAAACATACCTACTGCATTATTCTTAGACATTAAGGCAGCATATGATTCGGTCTATCATAAAGCAATACTTGACGCTTTGGAAACCCTTGGTCTTGGAGGGCGGCTCTACGCATGGATTGAAGACTATCTTCAAGGACGCCAACTTTTCATGTGTACCCCGGATGGCCCCACGGCGCTTTATGCCGTCGAGAAGGGAGTGCCACAAGGAGCTGTGTTAAGCCCGGTATTATTTAATTTAGTCCTCATCCATCTGAAAAGAAACCTGCCCCCTGGCGTCAAAATCACACTGTATGCGGACGACATCTGCATTTGGAGTGCGGCGCGTTCCCGCAGTACCACCCAACAACGCCTCCAGAGAGCGCTAGCAAATATATCGGCCTACCTAAATCCAAGGGGTCTGAAATTGTCCCCCGACAAAAGCGTTGCCATGGCTTTCACGCGGAGGTGTATGGAAAAATACCCACTAGTGTTGAGTGGTCGTACCCTTCCATACGTCAAGACGCAAAGGTTTCTTGGAGTGACGATCGATAGGAACCTCACATGGTCGCCCCAAGTGAAAAAACTGAGTGAGAAGATTTCCTCGGCGTCGCACGTATTCCGATTTTTAGCCGGATCACAGTGGGGCAGCAACTGTAGATCAATGGTGCTCCTCCATAAGGCCTACGTCGACGGAACACTACGATATTACTTCCCGATCCTGCACAAAATATCTCCCACAAGCAAGAGAAAACTCGAGGCAGCACGAAACAACTGCCTTCGCGTATGTCTTGGCCTTCCGAAGGGGTCATCCCGGTCAGGGACTGTAGCAGAAGCTGGATGCCTGCCTCTGGAAGTGCTATGTTCGCAGGAGACACTTCGGATACACCTCTGCCACGTCATTCATACGAAGACTCACTTTTTAAAGGATATTTCCAGAACCCGTGCTACATCTAGCTTTGGGCAGGCCGTCGGAAGCATATCTATTTCGATTCCTGCTCAGGCGTCACAAATTATGCCGCGAAACATTTCACCATGGACACTGTCCCCACTGGAAATCGTGCCATATATACCTGGAATCAGTGCGAAAAAGAAAATGCCTCAGGCAGCGACTTATCAGATAGCTTTAGAATATATGCACAAAGAATACGCAGCCGCAACGCACATTTTCACAGATGGCTCTACAACTCCACATCGTTCGTCATGCGGACTTTTTGTAACCTCTACAGGGCAACGATTCTCGTTTCGTCTTGAGCAAGCGACATCATCTACTTCAGCGGAGCTATATGGCATTAAGGAGGCCCTTGTGTATGTACTTCGACAGCAGCCGCCAAGGACATGGGTGATTTTCACAGACTCAAAAGCGGCCCTACAAAGTATCTGGAACAGGCACAAGCGTTGCAATAATCAACCAGCAGCATTTGACATTGCTTATCTTCACCACAGGGCTAAGATTGCTGGGCATTGCATAAAGTTCCAGTGGATACCTGGCCATGCCGGCATTTCGGGAAATGAAAGAGCGGACGAAGCCGCCAGAAATGGACTCCAATACCGCAAGTTCAAAAGAACATATTTTACAAAAGCCGATGCTTCAAACATGGCAAAAAAATATGCCTATCAAGAAAAAGACCGCATCTTGAATCTGCCGCTTCACCAAGATAACTTCCTACGTTACATTGACCCAGAAATGAGACCGAAAATTCCACGACCACTTCCTCGACACTTAGAGACATTGTACCATCGTCTTCGACTGAACGTGGCATACACGAACAATTATCTGTACCGCATAGGACTTACCACTAACCCATACTGTGATAACTGTCGCAACTTAGAGACAATTGAGCACATATTACTAGAATGCCCCGCGTACCGCGACGAGAGACAATTTTTTGAGCACCAAATGGACATGATTTGCCACGAACCGTTAACGTTACCGAGCATCTTAGGTCCAATGCCCGGCCCTTCAAAACAGCGACGGGTTTTGGATTTATTGTTCAATTACCTGACAGAAATTGGTCAAATAGGAAAGCTTTAAAAATTGCATCCTTCCTATACAAAAGCTTAAACTTACCCGCCATGTCACCTGTAAATATTAGTATCAGGTCCACTCGGACATTTCATATTTACTTTTATCCTTTTTTTCTCGAACTCTTTTCTGGAATCTTTTAATCCCATTCCCCATCCCTATACAGAGTAGCATGCCAGCAGTTATATACGCGCCGGCAAAATTCTCTGTTTTTCCAATAAAGAGCCCTCTCTCTCTCTCTGTGGTGTCTTCTTTATGGAGGTTTGCGAGGTTCTCTCTTATGTACTGATGAAGCGGATAGTTCTCCATTTGTATAGTTAAACAACGCTGGATTGAGACATGGTGAGGCAGAAGGTGCTTCAATTTTCCTTTTATAAGCACCCTAAGCTGCGCTGTAGTACCTCGAGTATACTTTAGGCATTACAATTGGCATTGTAAAGAACTGCTTCATGGTTTCGATTCGAAGTTGTAGTGAACTGATGGGTTTCGCAAACAATTCGTGCCTCGCCATAACGACAGTTGGTTGCTACCGTTGTGTGAGGGATGTACCATATTGTCGATAAAGGCTACTGAGGGCCAACATGAAACATTTCATCGCTTGCACTTGATTGGCTCTCGATCTTAACCACGAAACTTTTCTTTCATGTTACTGCTACTATGGTATTTGTGAATTAACTATGTAAATACTCTACATGACATGCCATCATGTTAGCAGCCATGAGAAATTCGTTTTATGGGGGCCTGTTTAAGAGAGCGGTGAAAGTATCAGCAAACTTTTTCATATGAAATGCATGCCCAACTCTTTTCTTTTATGCATTAATAAAGTGGCCATATTTGACTAGAACAACTCACCAGAGTAATAAGAATCATGATGACAGCTTCAGTGGGCAGTGTCTTCCTAACACGGATAACATGTTGACACCAAATACCAAGATTTTCCTTCCATGTAAAATGCAACGTCTCTCATAGCTAAGTACTAAGGGAATATTAACTGTTTAGCGAAGCATCATATACAACTTCGCATGTTGAATTTGCAGACATTCTTTTTACGTAAAATTTATGGACAGACGATGCATATATGCATTGCAAAACCAGTAGACCCCTTCAACGCTACATAGCTTGCGATATCAAAGCTGCAAATTTTATTGACTTGCGCTTTTGAAGAAGGAACTGTGGTTCAGGCATGGCAGCAGCAGAAAGCTGACATCACGAGCCACCCATACCCCAAGCATACATGAAGGGAACGAGTGCGCTCGGCAGCTGAGCAAGCTGGAGCGAACAACGTCCTGGCCGTGACGTCACTCGCGATAGGGCGCCACTCCAAGTTCTCGCCGCTAATAGATGCTGTTGTTCTCGCCAACATGAGTTAACATGTGAGCGTGCCGATGCTATGTCGGACCCGCCCGCTCCCGCATTCGAGCGATGTTGGAGATCCCGATGTTGTGTTAGGCCTAGTCCCCCAAAGCGCTCCTGACAACGGCCGCATTTCATCGACGTTTCAGCAGGATGCTGCTATTCTGCAGCCGGAATTTTTGTGGCGTATTGACAGTGAAACTCAAGGAAAACTTCAAGCATTAGTGTCAACTCCTGCTACTGACCGAAAATCGGAACTACTAGATCGCATTGATGACATCGCTGCCGAAGCAGACGAGCTGGCTACATCTGCTAAGCATGCGTCTGCTGAAAACTTGCAGCAGATGCTCGGAAGGCATCACCGTACTGACACTAGCCAGACAGACTACATTCCTGGAGGCTACTAATGCAATAGCACTTCTATATTTCAAAAATTTTGTGGTGTTCTGTTATAAAATTAAGCTCATTTTGTTTTTTCAAGTTTTTTCAGAATCCCATTTTTGGTGTTTTTAAGCTTGCCAAAGCGCTATCTCGGTCTTAAGGGCACTTAGAACCATAATTTTAGGTGACATGTAGCTACATGTGTGTACTACACCATGCTAGGAGCAGATTTCTTAATTTCGCTTTTGTAAATTTTAGAATCTGGCTACTAATTGGACCACATGATCGTCATGTCTGGAGATCGAAGTTCAAATTGCTGTAAAATTGGTAATACCTGCAGTATAAAAAAGTAGCCCTACAGTTGTGTTGCTTACACTTTGTAGTTTCCAGCCATTTGTCTTTATAAACATTCTGGTTGATACTCTAGTTACAATTGTTCCGATAAACAATAGGTGATTAATTTTAATTATATCTGGAACCACTCAGTCAATTTAAAAAGTTATATTTTTTAAATCGGCTTGAAAAGAAGTTTCTAAACACCTTTTCCCCCCCTTAAGCGACAACTTAGTGCAATGCATCTGTGATGTGCTTTTGCCGTCAGCTTCTTACTGTTGGTGTGTCTATTTTGTGCTACGTGAAGAGCACATATTATTATTCTGAGTAAAATGTGTACCATAGTGCATGCCCATTACACAGGAGCCACACAAAACACTTCTTGGCAGAGGCAAAGGGTAGTAGGAGCATGATGAATCGACCTGGTAGGAACATTTCAGAACTTGAAGCTAACAGTGCTTCCTTATACTGATATTGACGTTGACATGCACTAAAATTTGAACTGTGCTGGCAAAACTGGTGGTTGTCAGCACAGTGTTTGTCTGCTCTGGTCTTGCTCCTGTATTTAGTGCTCTTACCTTCAAGTTCTGTAAAGTGTCAATGATCTACTTGAAGCACAGTCGCCTTCAAGTAACTGTGCTAGTGGTGCCATAGAGCATGCATCATACAATATTTTCATTTCTGCTTGTGCACAAGGAGGTAGACATAGCATTGTGTTCATCACAGTCATGATCACCAATTTCAGTTTCGCTAGACAGTGACCGCAAATGTAACCAATAGTTTGGTGCGACCCACGTGGCCATACCTCTCTATTTTCACTCAGTGGCTGTGTTAGTCCTTTCAGTTTCTTTTTTTCCTCCAAGCAGTGGTATTCTCTGGACTTGCAAACAGAGAACTGGAGTGGAACCTCATTGCTACGATCTTCATGAGAACCAGAAAATAAAATGTAACATCCGAGAATCATATTATCCAAAGCAAGCTCATAAAAGTATGAAAATCTGCATACTCAGTGACAAACTCAATAGTAAAAATTCACGTGGCGTGGAGTGAACCTGCTCTGCATAACACGTTATGAGAAGCAGCATCACTCGACGCCACACAAACCGCAGCAATCGCACTTTTATTCCGCAATGCTTAACTAGATCATTAGTTTGCGCTGAACGGTCTTCTTTTCAATGTCCATAAAAAATTTATTCTAGAAGTTAAAAAAAGAAGCGGCTCTTCCCTTACTCAACTGAGCAGCGATGCTCCACCAGTCTGTGTGTGTGTGGCCACACTGTCGCAGCAGCGGTTTGCAGATGCTGGTGCGCCGCGCGTGTTTTCCTCCAGTGTGGCTGGGGCTTCACACATTTTTCGTGAATCGTTGAAATGTCATTTAAGCTAGTACACTACAATATAAGGTTCTGAGTTTTATAAATGCAAGTACAAGCCTACTTTTACAGTCCTATTATCCTACTTCAGGTGAATACGCAATCAAAATAACTATATTCAAATACAGTTAAACTTCAATATAATAAACTGAAGTATATCGCAATACAGCTTTTGTTTGGGCCATTTGGTTCATAGCTGAAAACCTTGACGAGTAACACAAAAAACATGGACCAAGAAAGACACAAGTACACAAGATGAGCGCCATCTTCCAGCTGTATTCCAGAAGCCGTTACAGACGCTTATATATGCACGACACCAACCCGTGCCACACAGGTTTCATGGAGTATTGTTTTTGCCGTTAACATGATGGTAACTTGGAACTATCATTTGTCAACGCACTAAGACCAGTCAAATTGCACTTGTCGATTTCTTTATGAAAATACGAGCGTGCGCACTATCTCAAAATAACCTAAGCAAAGCAAAGCTAATGAGTTACCCAAAGCAAAGGCGGCGCTTCGTGATTTCTGGTGCGCGTCTCGGCTGTGGCTGCGCATGGCTGGTAAGCGTGGGTGAGCACACACGCAGCCGCGCACCCTGCTTTAGAGGTAATCTGCCGCGTGTGCAAACACTGGGCGTGCTGAAACGGCTTAGCATGATGTTAGCTGTCTTCCCGTTTAGTATTGGAGGTTGCGTAATCTTGAGTTTCGGTGACTCGTTGGAGCAAGAGGCAGATGAAGCATTTGCACCCCGCTGCCGGTGCTTTTCATGATCGCGTCGTCCCAGTGCGGGCAACGCTATCAGCTGCGGAGGCGGAGTGCACGAGAAAGTGTGGCTAGCTTCGCTTAATTTGTACTGCCAAGAAATCATCAACGTACATGGCATGAAACCGTATCATTTGCCTCCGACTTCCTAATTCATCAACAAAAATTTTCTCATTCAAATTTGCTTTTTGCGATTGGCCGATAATTTGCAAAATTCTGCAGCCTTTTTTCATGTAAGAAAAATCGATCGGCGATTATACATAATTGCATAAAGGGTCGAATTTCAATCCAACGAAATTTTGATATAACAAAGCAAATTGCCGATTTCACCTACTTCGTTATATCAAAATTTAACTGTACATTGCTCCTGTTGGAAATTGGCCGGGAAGTGAAAAACAAATGTATTACCCCGCAAAACTTATTATGCAGATTCTTATCGAGAAGATTCCACTGTATATTTGGGCCGTGTATTTGTGCCATGGAGCATGCATCATGCACGATTTGCTCCCCAACATTTCACTTATCACCTTCCTTTCTATGTGTCTACAGCAAGTGTGTCATGCACAGCTTTTTTGTGTGTCACTTGGAAATGTTGGTTGGGAGGAGAAAATTCCTACACATCAGGGAGGATCTCTTGCCCCCTTGCAAAAATGTCTGTCATCATCTGATTTGTCTGACTCTCCATTTTTACTCAACCCTTATTGAAGAAGTTAGTGCCAGAAAATGTTTTTTGAGTGACTCTTTACAATTATCGGTGTATAATACTACTTCGTATGAAGCCTATGAAGCTGACCTTTAAGGCAAGCATTATTGCAGCTTGAAAACCTACTCTTCATACAAGTTAGCTTAAAATAAGCCTATAGTACCTTGGAAAAGAGAAGGAAAGGGCTTCCAAGTATTAAGCTTATCATGGAATACAGATTTTGACACATTCCTGGAAATAGTTCATGCACTTTGTTTTTACAAAGGTTTGGTCTTGCTCCTCTCGATAGTGCAATGCTGCATGATAGGTTACACTCTGTAATGAAAAGCTCATTGCATGTTGCTTAATACTTAAATATCAACAAGCCACTCACCCCTCACTTGACTCTCCCTTGTCGTTGCATTTGTTGGTTTGGAAATGTTCAGTGTTGAAGTTCTTTAAGCTGCAATGAGCCCTTCTTGTGCACATTATTAATGGGCAAGCCAGCTATGCTGAGTTTTGTTGCCACTATTTCTCTCCTTTTCTTTCTTCCAGGCTTGGAAGAGTATAAAACATGGCTTGACATGTGTAAGGACCTTTGCTTGGATATTATCAGTGGCTGCAACATCTTTTCTTAAAGCAGGGTTTTTTTCCTGCTCTTGTTGTAGTTTAGTCCTGCACATTTAGAGGAAGCAGGCAGTGCTCCAGTTTGCTGTACTTGTGTACACTGCACTCCACTCTTAAGGGAACATTAATTTAGTGTTCAGTCTTGTGTAACTCAAGAAGTACTTGCATTTTTTAAGAAAAGAATCATTGGCCGATGTGATGCATGAGGTATAAGAATAAAGATAATTGCAGACACCTTGCCTAATCTGAGTAGTAAACTGTGCTAGTAAGCTAATTAAGTGTTCCCTTTAACAGTGGACCATACTGTGTATCTTGTGTCTTAACATTGTTGCTATCTTTTTGGACACAATTCCATCTTTCCAATTTCCTTGTAGGGGCACAAGATAAATAGTTTTGGCATTGGAACTCACTTAGTAACGTGTCAAAAGCAACCTGCCCTTGGCTGTGTCTACAAGGTAAGCACTAAGACAAACTGCAAATAACCGCATTGCTCTGATTGACTTTTTGCCAATCAGTGCAGTTACAGATGTTATAGAGATGGCTTCGGCATGTAAGCATTAGCCAGAATATGTGAAGTGAGCATTGCAGATTAGTTTACTTTTGCAAACAGGACAGTCTTATACAGGATGCAATGAGAGCTTTTTCTATTGCTGCTGCTTTAGTTAGTTTCTATCTGTAAGTGAGGTGGTATGTCACATGTGTTCACTGCTATTGAAACTCTGATCTTTTCTTGAGTCCTGTGATCAGTGGTCTCGTATACTGTGGATGCTTCTTAGCAGTCCACTTCCAACATTAATTTTGTGCTAGCTTTCCTTAACCATATGGAGAAGCGTTCACTAATTAAGGAGGGAAACAAGAACAGGAGGCTGCCTAAGCATATTTCAAATGCTTTTAGTTGTTCCTAAGGCCATGGAGGCCAAGAGCCTGCGCTGTGAGGATGTTGTGTTCATTGAGCCACATGTTTGTAAATGTGAAAAACATGGTAAAATGTGTATTTCACAGTAAGGTATCTATATGCCTAATGTCTTGCACTAGTTTTACCCACTCAAATGATAAAGAAATGTGGATGAATTCCAACAGTTCTTCAGTGCATGCTACCATCTGGCTATATCAATGCCACTATTGTGATCTCGCCTCTGACACAGTTGCACAGTCGTGGCTTGAGAGAGGGCGTGTTGTCAGCATGCTATTGATTCTGGGGGTTGTTTCCCTCCTGTTTGTAAACTGTTTCTCATTGACAAGAATTGATCATATTTTAAAGAAAAGCGTTGAGGAGAAGGTGGTGTTCTGACCCTAAGGCACAGCCCATTGCTATGCCACTGCATGGATAAATGACGTAGTCATGGTCTTTATTCAAGCCCACACAGCCTTGTTATGATCGTATTTATGTGGTTTAACTCTCTCTAAATGCTTTTTTTCTGCAAGTATTCTTGTGTTGCCTTTTTTCACTCCACTGTGTTACCCTTCATAGTGGCTTTCTACTGCTGCTCCAGAGCACAGGGTTTTACATAACTGCTGCAGCCACATTCTGATGGAAGTGGTGGGATACAAAGACGCCTGTGTACGTTTAGGTGTAGGTGTCCGTTCAACAATTCCAGGCGGTCATAATTACGAGAGCCTTCACTATGGCATCCCTGCATTCTCAATGGATCAAATTTCAGTGATACATTCTCTTCTGCTTTGTGATTCTCAATACATTGTCTAACTGGAGCTTTGGATATTCTGCCAATGCACTTGGCAGCTATGTGATCTTAAAATAAGAAATAAGAAAATAAGAGAGTTTGCCATTCATATTTACAAGCGTGGCGAGTCAGTGGCAATTGCATTCTGCTGCTGGGTACGAGGTCCTGAGGGAATTCTCAGCTGCAGTGGTGCCTGCATTCCAATGGTGGCACAATGCAAAAACACTCTTGTACTTAGATTCAGATGTGCATTAAAGAAACACTAAAGAGAAGCACTAAATCAGTCTAGACTATGCTCATTAATTTCAGGGCAACCGCAGTCATGGCCTAGTTTTAGAGGGCCTGCTTCGCCTGCGAGGAGTTGTGGGTTCGATTCCCACTGCCACTGGGTACCCACTGGTTCAAATGGGCACAAGTTTGCCCTGGCCTGGCATTCGGCCTTCTTCACAGGTGATACGCTTGGGAAAGGAGCCTGTGCCCTAAATTCCTGTCGAAACCCTCTTGAACACACACAAAAATAAAGTTATGTTTGGGCCGCTCCCATGGCGAACATTTTTCATGTGGTGCCCCAAATGCACGTATTGAGGTGGGGGGATGCCTTCGGGTTGGAGACAAGCACCCCTTTCCAAGCGTTGATGTACCGTGATGGCTAAGCACCAGGCCGAGAGTGTGCTTGTACCTATTTTACCGGTAGGTACCTGGTGGCAGCACTCGCCTCCCGCAGCCATGGCAGGTGCTCTTCAACAGGGCTGTCTGTGGTTGGGCAACCATGCGTCTAGCGACAACTTGTAAATCTCTTTTGGGCCCCTATTTGAGATGTGAACCCCCCACAATAGCCGAGCACCAGGCCAGGGAACATATCTATCCATTACAAAGAGCCGGTGGGTTTCCAGCGGCACTGGGATTTGAACTCAGTACCTTCTGCACACGAGATGGATGATCTACCATTAGGCCGCCGCTGTGTTAGAAAAGAAAGTAAAAGTAAAAGTTTCGGTTTTTCAATTTTATGCTGAAAGTCTAGCACCGCCATGTCAGTGTGACGTTATGAAGTTTAAAGTTTTTTCTCAGTATTTCTACCATTGTGCCGCAGAAAATGTAGTTGAAACTTGTTAAGTTCAGTCTTTGGCTATTTTAGAAAACAGTGCAGTCCATCGTTACCGATAAAAAAATTAGCTAGTCCCGAGAAGACTCCATCAAAGTGTATGTCATGGCAAACTGGTGAAGGAACTTCAAAGTGTCATTGCCACTTGTCTTTCATTCTTGCATCTTTTCTGCCCCACAAGGCATGCTCTCACTGTATGAGTGAACATTTTATTATTGTAGGAGGGTAATTTACTAATGACGCTCAAAAAATTTTTTGTTTAGTCTCCCTTTAATGAACCCCAAGCGGTTGAAATTTATCTGGAGAGTCCACTATGCAGCGTCCCTCCTAGCGCACAAGCTGTTGTTTTTGGGTATAAAACCATGTGACTTGATTTGAGTCTTGACCTCCACTACCCTCTTTGCTTAGCCAATCAATGGAAACTGAAAATTCAGGTTATTGATCAAAAGTACAGCCTTGGGGTATAATACCTCATTAATTACTAATGAAAGTATTGGCACCACAGTGTGCTGGGCTGTGTGTGCATAGGTACTCTCCCCTGGCAACAATGTATTGCAATGTATCGCAATTTATAACTGCAACACGTGAGCCATGGTTGCAGCTACGCTCTTGCGAAAAAAGTGGAGAGGGTTCGCCATTCCAGAAATGCACATAGCCTCATGCTTTATGCTGTCTGCCATCTTCGTAGAGCGATAATACAGTGGCCTGCAGAGCAGCCTCCGAGTCCATACCCCTTAGCGCGTTGTGCTTCGTCAAGGCGCACGCTGCCTTAGCTATGCAACTGTTCTGGTTCTTTTATCCGCGGTGAAGCGATCGCTGCTCAGTGGGCCAATGTATTATCGCTCTGCAAAGAAAGCAGATCACTGAAAGAAGGGGGTTTGTGTATTGCTCAAATGGCAACACCCTCTCCACTTTTTTTTCGTGAGAGCGTTGCTGTAGCCACGATTCACATGTTGCAGCTCATATTAAGTGCATTAGTGCTATGCTTGTGGTGCAAGCTTGGACACTTTGAAATAGTTTGCACTTGGGTTGTATACTGTACTCTTATTGCTGTGGCCACTGTTCATGTTCAACTGAAAAACTTTTTATTATTATTATCATTATTATTGTTTCATAAAGCTAGTGGAGGTGAAGGACCTCTCTTGCATCAAGCTCAGCCTCGACATCCAGAAGGTGACAATACCTGGCAAGAAGGCCTGCTACCGCTTGTACGGACAGCAAGGTCAGAGCCAGACAGTAAATTGTGGTATTCGGGCTGTGGAAGTTGTTGCGCAAGATGGTACTTGTTTAGTACTAGTACTGCTTTACTGCTTGAAGAGCTATCCATTCTGGGATGACACTTTCTAAAGGGACACTAAGGAGAGACACTAAAGTTTATCCTGGTGAATGGGAAACTTCCTGTTCTCATTTCATGACCAATGACCAAACTGCACTCTTTGGTTATTACATTTGTGTGAATCTTCATTTTCATTTTATTTTCACATATTTGGACCATTTTTATCTAGCAAAGGTTGCCAGGTATTATAGTCTTAGCTAATGCAAGGTTTCCTAATTGATTATCAATTAACTTGCCTCGAGTAGGCAGGTCTCAACATCTACGACACTATAAGGAGTTGGCGCGAGAACTTTGAAAGACCATTGCCACTAATTTTCTATATTTACATTTTTGCAGGCTTGACAAGCCTCGGGTAAACATTGACACTGGCCTGTTTGGTATTCCAACAAGTGCAGTTTACCCGTGTAATTGACTTCGCATTTCTCATTAGTGTCCTTTTAAGATGTGCATTCAGATTATGTGAAAACAGGCATTCGTTTATAGCAATGGAAGTTGGTTTTGTTCATTGGATGTGTTCTGATTTGAACAGCGCCAAAACAGTATGACAAGACGAAAAGCACAGTGTGCATCTTTCTTGTTGTGCGCTTGATTTGTTTGGTGCCATTCAAATTCGAATAGGCCATTAAAACTGGGGAAAAAACTAAACAACTAAAAAACATTAAGTTGTTATCAAGGAGGCAACGAACAGAAATATAAAAAGCGAAATGCTAGTGTAAATAGCCTGATGTACAGTGAAATCAAAGACAAGTGTTATGGATTTCCCCTTATTTGAGATAATTACTATTACCAGTGAAATTTTCAAATAGCTTTCTATTTTGTTTCTGTGTTCAATTTTGCTCACTTTCTTGCTTTTTTTGTTAATTGCAAATAATGTTCTACATGTGCTTTTCTTTCATTTATGTTGAATAAAAATGTGTCAGAAGCAAGTACAGGGTACAGGTTTCTCGGTCATTATTCTTGTTGTTCCTACTACACTGTGTGTCAGTGCCGCATAACCAACAAGCACAAATCCACACATACTCTCAGTCCCACATACGAATGGCTTTTATGCAGGTTATGCACTGCTGGATCTAATGCAGAAAATGGACGAGCCACCGCCTGAGAAAGGAAAAAGGGTTCTCTGTCGGCATCCTTTCCAGGTCAGTTGCCCTACACCCTGTGTGGTGCGGTAGTGGTCATAGTTTTGTACTAAAAGTACTAGAGAAAACTTTCAATAGATGAAGCGCCAATAGTGACGGCACACAAGAAGGAACACAGACAGGACAAGTCTGTCTGTGTTCTTTCCTGTGTGCCGTCACTATTGGCGCTTCATCGATTGAAAACTGTGCACCAACTAGCCCCACAACGTGTTTGACTGCACTAGAGAAAAGACTGGCATTAGTGTCTGCCATAGCCATCAGTACAGCTTTTCATCCTGCATGATAATGATGGGTACCAGGCATGAATTTGTCTAAACTTCATCTTTGTGGCTTTAAACAATCTTCGGTTTCCCATTCTAACATTATATTGTCCCATCAGATTCTTTCCTTTATAGTCGAACCTCGATATAACAATCAGGGATACAAAGAATTATCAGATACAAATAAGTAAATATAAAACATTTCTCACAATTGTCAACAAGGGATAAAAACAGGTAAACTTCTATATAGATGCATATCTCAGCATTGTTCTTGCGAGACGCAATTATTAGAATTAACAACTGATTTGCATACTAACATGGAAGAGGATCTACAAACTGATTGTGCTTTTCTAGACTTTTCAAAAGCGTTTGACCTCGTAGCACATTGCCGTTTGATTTTGAAATTATCTGCTCTAAAATTAGATTCTCTTACACTAACATAGATTCGCAATTTTCTTTCTAATCATCAGCAATTCACAGCAGTTAATTTTTCCTCTCCTCTTTCGAACGTTACCTCAGGTGTACCACAAGGCAGTGTTCTTGGGCCATTACTATTTCTAATATACATTAATGACTTACCCAATAACATTTCCTCACACATGCGCATTTTTGCAGACAACTGCATTCTTTATCATGCCATCAAGTGTGCCGAGGATCATACAATCCTCCAAAAAGATCTAGAACTTCTTTCTCTTTAGTGTAACACTTCGCTAATAAAGCTTAGTGTCTCTAAATGTAAAATTTTCTCTTTCTGCCTCAAGCATACTAAATCTATGTTTCTTTATCACATAAATAACACTATTGTGTGTGATGCTCAATATAAATATCTTGGTGTTAACCTAACTTCGACTCTTTTGTGGTCAACGCATATTGAATACATATGCGCCAATGCTTCAAGATCCTTAGGGTACATAAGACGTAAGTTGCATAATTCTACTCAAGACATTCCTAAACTAGCTTATCTAACATTTGTTCAACCTTAGTTTGAATACGCCACATTCATCTGGTCTCCCCATCAGAAATACTCAATCGAAAAACTTGAATCTATTCAGAACAGGGCTGTGTGTTTTATTTCACGTTGTTATGACTTTAACAAAAGCATAACACAAATTAAACTCGGCCTCTCACTACATCCCTTGCGTTACCATTGTGATATAGCCCTGGTATCGTTATTTCATAAATATGTCCATAATACAGCGCCATCAGTTCTGCCTCTTGAAACTCCTCATTACAGGTCATACGGGTTGTACAATCAGTTCAATTTCAAGCGCATCTATGGAAAGACTAATTCATTTAACTATTCCGCTCTTCCAAGAGCCATTCGCCTTTGGAACAATCTTCCGAACGCCATCGCTTATGAGTGACCAGGAAAATTTCCGGCATGTTCTAACAACTGATTTTTCAAACTCGACATAACCTTACGTGTTATTTTTTTCTTGCCTTTCCTGTTGTCATTGCGCTACTATCCCTTAAATACTGTTTTGTTATAGCCAAATGTGTCCCGCTCACTCTGTAGTTCTGTTGATTTTGTGACCTCTTGCATTCAAAAGCATTCGGTTTGTCCATTGTACAATTTTAACACCACATTACTGTGCGTTAGCGAATTTCTTATACTGTAATTTTTGTGTATATGTATTCACATACATATTCCAGTTATTGTATAATCTTTAAATAAATAAAAGAATAGTGAAGATGGTAAACTCGGCGATTCGCTTCAGTATATTGAAACTACATTCATTATACCGAGTTCATTATATTGAGGTTTAACTGCATATGATAGTGACGAGTATTGGATATAATGGAGGTGTTCTTGTAATGGATGTAACTTCATTATAATGAGGTCTGCCGGCACCTCAGTCTGCGGGCACCTCATTAGAAGACTAAGTTCTGCTTCCACATGGCACCCCACGCTCGAGCCAAGTGGCACACGAGAACATCTGGGCATCAGCACAGCGGCTTGTGGTTGCCTACGTCCAAATGAAAAGTAAAATAAAGATGTTGGAAAGAGATCACCTCATGCCTTCCCACATACTATTGCAATGATTAGCGTCATCTACCATGAAATTTTTGCCATTGTAATGTTTTTGGAACATCAAAAATAAAAACTTCTTAAAATACCATATTTACACAAATATAATGCACTTTTTTTTCCAATAACACGAGTCCCAAAATTGCGTGCGCATTAGAATTGAGTACGACCCTAAATCTGTGTTACCATATTGCCATCGGCATTTCAAAATGGCCGCGTCATACGCGCTTCGAGCCTAGCTGCCATAGCTTCCTCCATGTGCTGCAGTACGTGTGCTTAGGCAATGCTTCTGTTGGCTTAGGTTAGTGCGTTGTCCATCTTCCCATTTTCTGCGTTTGCTCTATCAGCATGGAAGTGCCAGTTGTAAAGCCATGCCGAGTTCATCACGATGCCGCAATTAAAAGGAAAGCGATCACATGTGCAGAGACGATAGAAATCGGGCCGCATGACGGGTGTTCAGAGTTCTGAAACTTGCGTGTGGGACTGGCGCAAACAGGAGAGGCGTTTCACACCGACGGTTGCTACGTACGGTGCGGCCGCACGGCCCCTATCTTGAGAGCGATATGTGACAGAGACAAGAGTCTACACATCTTGGCACACCGCGCTGGGTTCTTGTCGCTTGGTTCGCATTGAAGCGAGAGGCCGCACAAAGGTCAATTCACTCGCTCCTGCTACCACATTTCCTCACTCCAGCGTTTTGATACAGAGTTTCCGTGGTCATTGAGTGAGATATGTTCATGTTTGCATGTGCGTGCGTGACACCGTGCTTGTTAATTTAGGTAGTAAGTGAATGTTTAAAAGTTTATATGGCCGATAAAACTAATATCCTCACTTTTCGTGTAGCTGTCTACTAATTTGCTATCGTAATGGATGCTTCGCCTGGCGAAACTGTGACTTTTAAGACAGTTCCCCGTGGTGAATGTCGCTGCCCGAATGCCATCCAGATGTAGTGACATGCTTATTCAGAAGTGTCGATACTACTTTTGCAGTTGAAATTGCATAACAAAATGAAATAGTTGACAAAGTAGAACATTCTGCTGCTTTATAATGAAACGTTGTACAACTTGCACTCGACAAAGCTGAACCGCAAAAATCTGAGGATACCTAAGCACTTGTGAGTTGTAAATGCGAAGTCATTAATGTACAATTAAATGCCACTGAGCGGTCCTTCAAGTTGTGAACTCCTCACAGGCAAATGAGCACATTGAGGCGCTTCGTGCGTTTTTATTTGACCTTACCAAGGCACAGTTATAATGCAGGCAAGAACTTGCGAGGGCAAGGAACGTGAGGATAAGACAGGCTTCCGAGAGTGAGAGCGAGGGTGACATGGTGTTGCCCTCTCCCCTCATGCAATACCACAGGAGCAGGTGTACCCTTTCACCCACTCTGCTCCGCCTAGGCCTGAGCCAGCAAGTGCAAGCCAGCCTCACGAGCGTGCCTAGCATGCTTGTTACATGGCATTGCATCCGATAGGAAGTTTCGCTGCTACAAACGGTGCTGCCTTTTTCGCTCAGTGGGCCACTAGATGCGAAAAAATAAAAATAACATAAAAATAAAGGTTGCAGCTTGCTTACTAAATGTAGCCATGCCAAATGTGTTGTATGGATGTTTGATGGCACAATATTTCCTCAGACACAGATATAACGAATTATCAGATATAACAAAGTAAATCTGAAATGTTTCTCACCTATATCAGCATGTAGCAAATTAATTTAATAATAACATATTTTCACATCAGGCACAACTTTGTTAATAACAAGCTTTGACTACTACCAATCACACCCCACAGTGGTTGGACGACTGTAGCACCAGAGTTGCCTCTTGTAATTTTAGTAGGAGACTCTATGCTAATAGTAGTCTCAGATTATGTAATGGGAAAACTGTTTGTTTAAGGTGTGCTGTGTCATGACCATTTGCAACTACATTGCTTGCTCATCTCAAGGTACCTGTCTAGTTTTTCCATACTTCTGTCATTGCTCCTCCACTTGCCAATTCAGTGCCGCCATCTTGTCATAGATGCACAAACCCATCTATATGAGGCGTAAGACAAATCTGTGGTCACATTCACGTTCCCGCTCAGGCAGAGTCAGTTTCCAAGCAGTGTGACATGATTGGCTGGTTCAGTGGAAATGGATGAGTCAGTTAAATTCTGATGAGAAGCGTCGATGCACTGGCTGTAGGCTGTAAATAGAAGTGATGTGGTCTATGGCTTCTGAGATCAATAACCTCTTCTGTTTAGAATACCACAGTTCTGCAGCTTCTACAAAAATTTCCACAACTGAGCATGACATTGAAAACCTGGGTCATTACAGCTGTAGCTCTGCACAGCTTGCAATGCATGTTAATTGAAGTCGTTTATAATGAAACTTAAAGAACTACGTTTTACGAGCAGTTGCATTAGTTTATAAACATTACAATTACGCATGTCCTGTCTGCTCTGGCAGTGTGTACCAACGCACTGTGCATTGTTACGAATCAGTTAATGATGTATGTATGGATCAAGGACAGCACAACATTGCAGTGCATGGAGATCCTTACCAAGGAGATCCTTACCAAAATAATGTGCGAAATTTTCTCGGTTCACAATTGAGCTCTGAGCGAATGGCAACAATGCTGGTGAATGTTAGCGCCATCAGGATATTTATACATACACAAGAGTTTGTGCATTTCTTGGACATGCTTTCATAGCGGTGGGGGCATTTCTGTAGACAGCCAAATCTTGTAGCGCATATATGAATGCTGATGCAGACAGTCATTAGTTTTGCTGCTGTCACATTGGCATAGTGTACAATGCGAGTTTGTGGTCATTGCGAAAGCAACTGCACTTTCATCTGTCTTTGCTGCCCACAGTTTTATTGTCTTTCTCTGTTTTTTTGTCACTGCACTTTTGTGTCCTCCTTCTTTGTTGGTTAGAATATGCTTGGCTTTTAAGTTATAAGAATGCAGCCAATTGATCTTTTTACATGTAGGTCATTTGATAGTAACTGATATTTGTGTCATAACACACAGAAGGACTTGCTACTTGTAATAGGAAGCATGTCAGCACTATGGCCCAGTAGTCAAGATGCAGGTATTCTGCAGGCAGCATAACATTTATTTACATTTTTACACTTTTCCCCTGTAACCCTCTTTAGACCGAAATTCCAACCTTCCTGTTTCGTAGTTGGGCTGTTCCAATTTTTTTTTCTTCCTTATTCTTTTTTTCACATATGCTGAAATATTTGCATATACAGGACAAAACGGGGGACGGGACAGCAGCAAAGATGGATGCTGACCTGAATTCATGGGTAGGCGTAGAATGCATTCTACATTAAAACATGTTGAGGTAACTTTTTGACTGGCACTCTGATGAAGAACCTCTGAAGCACTTCATCGAGACTATTCAAAGCACTGTCACCCTTCAGGACACCGTGTTGATACACTGCCTACCTCAAAGAGCACATGCAATTTTTTCTAAAGGGCACGTATTCTCACCTGGAAAAACACTGTTCTTGGAACTGGGAACTGATTTTTGAAATTGTGTGCGCTATGTTGACCACTAAGGTTTGTGACAAAGGATTTACGAAATGTCTAAATTCTCATGAACCCTGGGCACATGGCCTCTGATTCAAAGTTTTATATCTATAGTAGTTGTTGCAACCTACATAGCGATCCATTAAATTAGAATTGCCATGCCTTAATAGAACATAAATTCGCTTTTGTCATGGAGCCCATCTCCTGTAAACTTCTGTGGCCAGCTCTACATTGTTCTCCTTTGAGGACAGTTAAGCATGATATTGCCCAGATTTTTCATACTACAAGATGTACAAGAAGACTGTATAATCAAGTCTTCCGTAAGCTTTTCTAGATGTGATGTGACATCGGTGTTTTGTACTTCACATTTTCTGTTACCTTTGTCATGTTTTCTTTTTATTTTACCCTTTTTCTTCCCTTTGTTTCCATTGTCCGATCTTGTCAGTATTTGCATGACCTGCATGCGCATGGAGTGATAACAGATGTTTGTACTTCTGTTACTCTCACAACAAGGTTAGTTGCGAATCATTGCTGTGCATGTGTTTCCAGTACTGCCCGTCATCCTTTGCATTATGTCGTAGTGAATCTGTCTTATTTATTCTATCATGCTACATGACTGAAGTCTACTGCAGCAGAAAAAGAGTCTGAATCATTTGGGATTATGTTTTCTGTTTTATGTGGTATTACGACTCACATTCATGTACAGCTGAATCTACATATAACAATGCTGATTTTAATAGTATATCAGATGTAACAATGAGCAGCCGCCTTCTGTGTGTTCTATGGTAAAATAAACCACTTAGTATCATGCTTCCATGCTGTGTTATCAGTTATAACAATTGAATCTGGCTACTGAGTCTGTGTGCCAAAAGAAAAAGCAACACAAAAGTTCTTTAAAGAACAAAATAAAAATTCTGCTGCCTCACCTGCCTGCATGCCCACACCTACACTACACTTGCCTTTGCGCCATGCACCCCATGACACACTTTCGTCATAGTCAGACCTTCGTGTGCCTCTCTCTTGTGCCATCTCCCTTCCACCCCTTTGATGTCGACATTGTTGGCCCAGTCAACCAACACCACCTGTAACGTGTTTCAAGACTGCAGCACTCGTGGTAATCTGTGATGCTACACCATCAACCGGATGCGACTGAAGAAATGCCTATCTCCCTGGCCATCATGCTCGTTCATGGCCGCGTTGGTACGCGAGCACATTGCTCGCATTTCAGCGTGGTTGTGGCTCATCAAATGCTGCGAACAGCCACTTTTGTCGTATGGAGGGTGCCGTGGTACCAAGCCCTGCTTTCAGGATGTGAACACTGTCTCTGTGCAATATTAATTCTCACCTCCGTCGTGCCACCTTCGCGCTTGTGTACAAAAGCCGTCTACATTTGCCTGGGAAAAGTGAGTCAGAAACAGCAGTTTAGTGAAAGGAAGGGTTTGTTTTAATAAGATATTCACAAAACTGTTATAAACATTAAATTAAGCATTTAATAGAAAGGTTTATTCAGCAGCTGCTGTTGAAATATAGATATAAACAGAGAAATCATTGTTGTTTGCAATAATTGCACCAATCTTGAAGAGGTTTGTTGCATGTAAAAGCAAAACTCTACAGACTATGGAATACATACACTCGCACACATAAATACATGCATCACACGAAAGCATGTACAAACATGTCACACACACAAACATACGCACATAAGAACATGCACACATAAACATGGCAAACATGCAACCACATAAACTTATACATGCATACACACCCATACATTTTCTGCTGTACCGGAAGTTTAACATTAGGAAATGCAAATATTGTGAATATGTTTC
This sequence comes from Dermacentor andersoni, assembly GCF_023375885.2. Taxonomy (NCBI): domain Eukaryota; kingdom Metazoa; phylum Arthropoda; class Arachnida; order Ixodida; family Ixodidae; genus Dermacentor; species Dermacentor andersoni. Next base: position 70,102,005 of record NC_092817.1, read on the forward strand.
TTGGGGCAAAGCTACTGTGACCTTAATGCATTGAACTCCAACCCATGGTGTCACACCAGCACTGCTGCTGCCTTAAACTTGTCCTAGGTGGTGTCGAGTCAACTTGTGTTTCGGACGGGTGGAAGGGTTCTTCTTCTCGAAATTGTGTTCCTTTTCCTTTTGGCAAATACACTCAATAGCTAGATTTAATTGTTTTGACCAATAATTCTGGCGCGGGGATGTTGTAGTAACCATTTTATTTTACCATAGAACGCACACAAAAGTTCACCATGCCGTGGCTGCTCATTGTTACATCGGAGCATTGTTAGAACTGGTGATGCTACAAGTGGGTTCGACTGTACTTTCTGTCTAATTAAAATGCTTGGACGTGTGTTCCCTCTGCTTTTCTCATGCAACCCGGTTATAACAATGGAATTTTCTTGCCACTTCAATACTGTTATAAGTAGGTTGGGCTCCTGTACACGTACCATAACGGATACAAGTGAATGTCACTCTGGCAGTAATCCATCTGTAATGTTTCCATGTTCTCTCAGGAACAGTGAACTGATACTTTTTCCATATCCATATTGATTTGGGGGGATGGTGGGGAAGGCTCCTCTTAAAGACTGAAAATGGGGCCAAAAATTATGCTTTCAATTTAGTGATTTTCGTGTCTACGAAACCCTTAATTTTCACGAGATTCCAAGACCATTCATTTCCACAAGAATTTATAAGTTGTCACAGTAAAGACGCTTTGAAATATTCTTCCTTGATTTCTCAAAATGACAATTTGGCACATTTGCGATATTGGAGAGAAAATAGCGTCTGCTTTATTTTAGCTATCATAAGAATACTTTACCAAAAAGGCAAGTACATGGAGTGTGCGCTAAGCCCATATTTAATATAATATTATGAAAATTTTTTAATTAGTCATGTTTCACATTTCAAGATCAAACGTGTTTCAGGCAACTTTGATGGGTTCTATACTACAAATTGACCTTGGACATTGGTTTATACTTTTGTGCACACCTTAGGCGTTCTAGATTATTTATATATCCCAACCACTGCATTCGACCACTGTGTTCAACCTCTGTTTTTTTTTTCTCTATAGATTCTAACTTTCCTCCAAACAAAAAAACCCAATTTCTATTATATATCAGGTACTGCTTGTCATAGGACAAGAATAATTTCAGTTTTGGAATCAGCACATCAAAATACACAAGGTGTGCAAATTAGGCTAAGATTTATCCATAAATAAGAAAGTTAGCATTCAAGTGTAGCATTACAAGTCCTTGCTTAATGCATTTAAATATTACATGTAAATGTTTAGTTTAATTGTAATGAAGTCATGTTCAAGGAAAGTGGAACAGGGGTATTGGAGATGGTGATTATGTAAATGTACATTTTTACACCACAATAAAAACCACACTTGCAATTGCTGGTAGTGTAGACTGGCGGAAGAACTTGAAAGGTTGTTATATGTGTTGTTCATGATCATGCTTTCATTGTCTTGTCATTGTAAAACAGGAGTCGAAGCGTGCGTACGTGATTCCCGACTATGTTGAAGACCTGTGCCTACTCTGGTGGGACCATGGCAAGGCAAGTTCTTAGAATTGGTTATCAGGCAATTTCATGTCCATTACAGGACAAAGGCCTGTCTCAGTGATCTCTAATTAATGCTGTCTTGTGTCAGCCGATGACCATTCTATCATTACAAACAAGACTCAGCAATAACACAAGGGATGAAAACAGAAGTGAACGACTCCAGCACTTCTTTCTTTGTTCCCAAGTGCTTAATTAGGGCTGAGTGTTGTTTGTGAAAATGAATTAATTCCAACTATACCAATTTGCAGTACTACTTAACCTTTCTATGCTTGCAGATTTTCACGTTTGATATCATTTAACTTGCCTTTGTGCCCATCTTATTACTCACATGAACCACCAGTTATCTGTCCTGTGCGTTACATGTGCTCAACTCAACTTGCTTTTAATCTCAACTAAAATATCAAGTAATTGTGTTAGCTCCCTCATCTGTATTGCCAACTTGCTCTCTTGCTTATCAATTTCTTTAATTGCTTATCTTGCAATCCTTAGCCTCCTTTCGAGATTATTCATTACCATGCCAAGGTTTAACCCCATAGATTAGCCACTGGCAACATTTGTATTCTTTTCTTTTAAAGGATATTGAAAAGCTGCCATTTAGCAGTGCCTAGCATGAGCATTCTAATGCATTCTCCAAATTTCCTGGTGCAAACATTTGTAAATTTTTGTCATATGCATTGTGGGAATTGTCACTGCAATGTTGCCGCAGTACATACCTTTTGTTTAAAATTGTAGGATGACAATTTCTTGATATGGCTGATTGCTAATAGCAGTTAACTAGTTCAGTGATACACTTTATGCATTGTGTTCTTTATTTGTTAAATACATAAGTGCATTGCTGGTGTATGTACTTAATGGTGAAGTCTTATGGGTGGCAGTGCTTTCCATTTAAAGTACATGAAATTTTGTAAAGTTTGTTGTTTCAGTGACAACTGGTCACTAATTGTTAAAAATTGGAGGTTAGAAACAAAATACTAACTTTTTTGGCTGGTCTGACTTCATAGCAGTGGCAGACTCTGCAAACTTGGTAATAATTATCAGTGAGGTCATTATTAATTCGTTAAATTACCTCTAATTACTTCTAGTGCACATATTGCAATTCAGGTGTTGAAGGTGGTCAGGACTCAAGAAATGTTAATCTAGTTGTATTCATCAGACTGGCACCAATTTCAATATATATGTCTGCAAACTTGTAGCAAAGATTGTACTGGTGTCCCACTTATTTTTTCATATAGCATTGCTTACAAAATGATGGGCTAAAATATGTTGAACTCCATTTTATATCATGGTAGATAGTAGTGTGAAATGAATATCTCAAAACTGGTGCTTGTTTCAGGATTCCTGCCAAGTGAGCTTGCTTTGAGCACTAACCAGCTTCAATTAGGCAATTGCTACATGTGGGACTGTATGGCTTAGGAAAATTTACCCAAAGTACTTATTGGCAATTATCACATAATTTATAATGTCCACTGCTCTCATGAATCTTGGCTAACAAACACTGACAGTTGCTGAATCGCCCTGTTCACTTGTGTGCTTTGCAGTACACGCTATAACATTTACCGTCACATTTACGCGCTTTCCTCTGATGTGTAAATTTACTCAGATTGCCAGAGATTTGCCACCACTCGATGCCATACGAAACAGAGTCCAGGAGTCGCTGAAGACTCTTCGGCCAGACATCAAGCGAACCTTGAACCCAACACCATACAAGGTATGTTTACAAGAGGGAGCTACTCATTTTGAGTTTGCATGTGCGGGAGCAGCCCTGTAGCTGATGGCTTTTTAAAAAAGACAGTAGGGTGGCACAGCAACTGCAGTTTTCTTTGATGAAATCTGAGCAGCATGTTTGGTCATTTTGCTGCGAATTGCTTTGAAATGTGTCGTGCTAGTGCTCTCCAGCGTTCACTGAACCTTTGCAACATGGGCATCAACCACAGACATTTGTACACCAACTATCACACATCAGATCACACTCGAAGTAAGCATAAAGTAACTTTCCATTTAGCTTGTATGCTTTCTTCCTCAAATGATAAAGGGGCCAGGCTTGTACCTTCGCACAAACTTTGCTATGGGAGCACGGACAGACATCGCACTGCTGTACACAATACCTTCATCTTACTCCTAGAAGAACCTGCCCTGGTGCTTTTTCTTCTTTAAGTACATGTTGTATTTCATGCCTTGTTTATATAATTTAGATATATATTTGTGAGCTTCTCAACATCGAGTTTGTCTTTGGTGGTGATTCACCATGTTGTTTTGATGCCATCTTTCTGAAACAGGTCTCTGTCTCGGACAACCTCTACATGTTCATGCATGAACTGTGGCTGCAAAATGCCCCCATCGGAGAGCTTTCCTAGCGCATCAGAAACTGTGCATTGTTTGGACCGTATCAAGGCATCTATCTGCACCCAACGACAAACGAAGAGCATTGTGCTCCAAATGTCGTGGGCTGTGCGTTGACGCTTGTTGATTAACGAATTGTTAGAACGATCACAAATTTATGCCACTTTGGTATTTGTTACCAGCTGCCCAGATGTGGTAACAGACGAATCAAAATAATCCAGCCGTGGATTTGGTTTTGCATAGTTGCTCACGGTTTGATGCAAGGCAACACTATCATATAGCTGCTGAGGCCGTTAATTCGGTACATGCACGTTTTTTTTTTTTTTTGCAGTTATCACAATTTATTTCATGTGGAATCGAAACTCATATTGCAATTGCCGCATCTTCTATACAGAAGTATTTTATCGTAAAACTCCTTTATTTACGCTTTCGCTTCGGCTTGGTATGGTGGACTGCAGATGTAATGTGCATTCCACTACACATTGCCTATGTTATAGTTTATATGTAGTATATTTATCTTTGTGCATGTAGCGGATATTATGTTTTAGTGAGCTATATTTACATCGTGTGGTGTTTCATTTTGTGTCTGTATGAGATGCTTTACGGACTTTATTTGGTGCTAATGCAGATTCTTTGTCACATGCAAGAAGTCAAAGATGTCTTTCTGCATGGACTTTTTGGTGCACTGCCATTTTTGGACACTACAAACAATTTTAATTTTGAGGAGACTGCCCTGATAATAGTTAGTAAATCTTTTATTGCATTTTTGACAACATTCTTAGAAAGAAAAAGAAAAGATGTTTAATTGTGGTTGGTGTTCTTTCTTCAAAATAGGCAGACCGTTATTTTGTTTTCTGGAGGAATAACTTGCCATGGGGGGGGGGGGGGTGGCTTCTACAATTAAAAGGGGTAACTACATGAAGTAGCATCTCTCTCTCTCTATCTCTATCTCTCTGTACTCTGGGTGTAGCTTTTTACCAAGTGCTGTTCAACAAATGAAGAGAACTGAAACTTCAGGTGCTAGCATATGACTCAGTGGGTTGCTGCAAGGTTTTTGCTGTGTTTTTCCATTCCTTGTCAGAACAGCATGCATTGCTGTCATGACCAAATTGTTGTTTGCAACATTTTTTTGAGAGAGAAATGATTAGCAGACAGTGGCATTCTCTGGGCTTGCAATACCAAGCATCAAAAGCACTTTTTTTTTTTTTCTCCCTAGTTTGTGTTGCTAGGCAAGCTTTGTTTGTATACCTGTCCCAAGTGGTGTTATAACCTGTGTCTAGAACAGGCAGAGGTCTTTGTTGGTAATGCATGTAGTACTTCTTTTCAGGCAAGTCTGTCACAGAGTTGCACTCCATCCCAGAACACAGGGGCAGGTCTCAGCTTTTGGCTTGATTGAGGAATACTGAGTGTGTGTTTTTGTGCTTAGATAGCATCGTTCAGGGTGAGGAATGTTGGTAATGCAGAGAGCCATGTATGAGCACTCGTACGTGTTTCCAATTGGTGAAAGCCACAGAACTTAATTTCTTGCAGCCAAAGATTGAAAGGTGCGCCATGTAAAGCAGTTACTTTGGTGACTGTGGTTCTGGTATATATATATATTTTAAAGTGTATTGCTTTGGCACATCAATTTTATGTTGTCCTATAATCATGCTTTTATTATGTCCCATGCATGCACGATCGGGGAGCCACTTAAATTGACAGCTATGCTTGCTGCAATCGCAGTACTGTCACCATGCAATGTAAAATGTTAATCGACACATTGATGCCTGGCAATACCTTGTTGGAAAACATGTCCAATGATAGTTGCCACTTTAAAGTCATATTCACTGAACATGGGAGCAGTGAAGTCTGTCTCGTGGCTTCCATATTTCGTAAACATCTATAGGGCTGGTGTATCAAATAAGTATTAAGGTTGAGTACCTGGAAATGTTAGCTCTAATGCACCTAGTAGCCTTGATATATACCCTTGAAAAAAAGACCCACATCATTGCACAGTGAAATATCAGTTATGCCTAGATGGTTTTTAGGCATGTATTTTATGGTTGGTGACAATTGCGTAGGTGATTTCTAAAGCAATACTTCTGTTTCTAATGTTGAATTGTAGTTTGAAGAGCTTTACTGTTTCTTTATTGTTTCCTAAATTTTTTTTTACTAGTCCCTCCGATGCTTTCACCTTGTAGCCTTTGGTGCTTTTCCACATTAGCTGATTTCAGCCATAGTATTATGAAGTACTTATACACAACGTAGTTGACGCCAAGTGTTTTCTGCTTGCAACATGTTAAAGGGACACTAAAGATTAATATTATTTTAAGCTTCATTGGTGAATCACGCTTTTCAAATAGCAAGAAGGTCAGTCTTGCCACGAGCAGAGGCTTGGAAGTCAGAAATAAAAAAAAAAATGAAGACGGGTGGCAATGCCATCTTGAAAGTTTTCGCATCAAGTGAACCCATGCCATCATGGATTTTGATAGCCTCCGCTTGGGTCTACTCAATTGTCTAATGAGAAAGAAATATTTCGTTGTGTTCTGAAGGAACCAAAGACTCAACTTGGAAAGTTTCGAAAACTGTTTAACTGTGCAAAAGCTGGCCTAATATGAGTAAATACATAGAAGTTTGTGATGTCACACCGAGATATTATACTGAAGGAATGAAATGCTAACTGAAAGGACTAATTGATGAGCATACTTTCTTTTCCACAGTCTCCAGTTCATATGACATAGGTGTAATTTTGACACTTGGATCAGAGTTTACATCAGCTTTAGTGACCAGATTCGTAGCAACATGACATGGCACTCTCGAGTAATGGCACATATTGGATGTTCTACTTTAAAGCTTCCTGTCACATTTCATTTCATGAGTATAGTGCGATGGTATTGCTACAAAATTTAAGAAAGGAGTTGGGCCTCAATTTTCCCTGCAAGTAATCAACCTTTTCTTGCCAAATAAATGGAAATATAGATTTGAAAAATATTTACCAATCTAGGCTTCCTTAACATTGCACTTTAGTGTCTCTTTAACTTGCCTTCATAGCTTGTCATGTGCACTTGAATAGATCTGCTTGTTATGGAAAGGCAAAATGTACTTTTCACACATATAAGCTGGTGTTGTGTTTAAGCACTTGGAACGAAACTTGTCTTGTGATCGGTCTGCAACCTGCTGAGAGGTATGAACAAAGTATGGTAAAAATGGGCGATCATAAGTGCAGAGCTAGATTTTTATTTTATCCCAAGAGCAATAGTATTTTTGTAACCAGATGTGTTACTAATCTGCATAATTTTCTAGAAAGACGTTATGCACAGATCTGAATTGAACTGTGAATTTTCTTTTAGGGTTTTATTATTAACGCCGATTGACTGGTTCCTTTGCTATCTCAGGAGCTGGCGTGCACTCTTTTGAGATTAGCAAACTTGCAACACACTAGTGGTGCTTGTGGAGACTTATTTGTCGAGTGAGAAATGTATCTATGCAGCAGCTTATGTATATTTACTGTGTATCACAGATGCATGACTTCTCTAGTCCTAGTCAGTATTGTGTAGATACAATGTTATTCAGTGTATTTTTTTTCTTTTACCTATTCACATATCTGCAGATTTGCTGGCTGTTTTCTTTTTACATGATGGTTTCCAAGTGTGGAAAGTAACATCAGCCGTGTATAAATGGCTTCACTTTTGGTTATAATCTGTTCAATAAATGCTAGCTTTTATTACAGATGGTTGTCATTTTTTGGGGGGTTAAGCATTCAGAATTGTACACTCGCAGTACTGCTGGCATTCTTTGTGGCAACACTCTGCACCGTTAATGGCACACCAGTCCTGTACTCTAGTCATGATGATACGGTATTAGATTCGTCGGACGATCCTACCGCTGTCAACCAGATGTAGGAGTCGTCTGACAACCTTGCCGCTGCCACCATTTGAAAGAGTTGAAGGTCGTAGAGAGAAACTCGGTGAACAGGATTTATTTACATATTAACATTTTAAGCAAGATACATTGGCAGTCTAGTGCGACTCCCATGTGGAGCCCGCAAGACTAACATACAGCAAACAGCTTACAAGCACACAGCTCACTAATACATTTCTAGCATGACAAAGAGCACTCAGCTCCCGACGACGAGCACGACACGAGCACACACTAGCAGCCGGCAAACGCTGCTTATAAGCCCTTGTTTCCAAGCGAACGGAAACGTTCGTCCCGTCATCGTTCGACGTCACCGTTCGACGTCACCGAAGATGACCCGCCCTTTTGGAGGATGAGGGCTGTTGAAGGAGGATGATGACTTACATACACGTGCCGCACATACACACAGGATTCAGTGCCGCACAGTTCTCAGTACTGCCCAGCTTTCAGTGCCTCAAAGCTTTCAGTGCCGCAAAGCTTTCAGTGCCGCTCAGCTCTCGGTGCCGACATCAGAGGGCTTCGTAGAACTCTGCTCCGTCCCGGGTGGCGCTGGCGGGTAGCACATTCCTGAGCTGACCCCGCGCCACGTGGCTGCCGGTCATTCGCAGTTCTCTGAAGGGTGCCCCGTCCGGTTGGATAGGAATACGTGCAGCGGGCTGAAAGCTGGCAAGTTGCCACCCTGTCTGGCCATTCCTAACAGCTCCTCCATGGCCCGGAAAATCTCGCCTGGCCAGTGCTGGCAACCGCTGGGCAGGAAGAGAATGGCTGGCGAGCAAGACGATGGCTTTGCTCTCTGCAACCCCTGCGTACTTGGAATGCCTTCAACCATCTTACAACAACTGGCACAGAAGAGTCGACCCGGCAACACAATACCGTTCAGCGTTCAAACGCCCGGAATTAGCTGTTAACCTGCCAGGCTTCCTATCAAAATTTCAATGCAAGTCACTGAACTGGGAACCCGAAATTTTGCCCCAAAATTTTGTGCCGCCAAAGCGAGCGTTCACGTTCCTCTTGAGGTCGACCAAACCTGACCGTCACGCTGCACAAGAGCAAAGGTTTACGCAGAATTAAACCGAAGGCTCTCAAACTCCAATACCCAAACATATCTTAAGCAGCCTAACTTCACGAACAGCCTGTTCTTACCCTATCGCAGTGGCGTACTTGTCTCACGTACTGTTGCCACTGAACAGTCTGGCCAACTCCATAGGTACGTAAATACAATCACGCTAGCTTTGTGGTCTCTATTCCGAACTCATGCTTGCATCATACAAAGTTTTCATCACGCTGACTCACATTTGTTCCTTTAATTCACACAGGACACGTTCCTTAAACAAACAACCAAACTTGCGTAACTTACGCAACACAGAGGAACCTTCGAACAAATGTCTTCTAATAACTAGCTCTACGCACGCGTACTAGAGAAGTCAGAATACGGCTGCCCTCGACACACACGAGCAACCCAGTCATAAACGTTCTGCTTCCTTCCGTCCGCACAGGACACGCGCTAATGGACCTAAGAGCTCTTCTCAGTGCAAATCACGCACTTACTGAAAATCTACGCGCTTAACCTTAGAAAATTCAAAAAAACACTTAAAAAGAAAGAAGGTTAAATAACACACACGCGCATTACGATAGGCCTCTCAACGATAACCTTGACCTTCAGGTTACTCACGCACACAAAAAGAAAGCCTATCTATTCATTAATGAACACCTTGCAAAACTACATGTTTACATAAAACACCTCTTTCAAACCTCGGAGCTTCTCTAACAAAACACAAACAAAGCTCATATTTTTACATATCGAAAGAAACTTAAATTGCGAAAATTATCCGATGCTCAAAAAATAAAACGAAACACGTTTCACTTCTACGGAAGCCCTCTTGGCTTCCCCCCCGTTTCAAACGGTTACAACTGACTCACTTTTGAGCCGTACCCGAGGTGGTCGCGGTCCGAAAGCTACTCTTGCTACCGAGGAAGAACAAAAGGGCTGACTCACTATCAGCTCCCCCAAGACATTAGTCTCCTGCCCATTTGCGTCCTGGCGCCCCGCTTTCATCATGACCTCGATTGACTGCGTCGCTACTCCCCACCTGGTCTCGTCTTGCCACCTTGCGCTTCTTTGTACTGCACGCTGAGCTTCGAAGAGAACGACGGAACGATGAGGAATTTAACTGCCCCGTGCCCTTTGTCCGCGTCCGTGCAGAACATGCTTCTCAGTCCCCCTTTGACCGGTGGCTCGAACGTGTTTGATGCATCAACATCGTCCGTGACCACCGCACCTGTCTTTTCTCCGCGCTCTGCCTTTTCGCGGCTGTCGCCGTCTTTGGCGGCGCTACATTAGTCACCGCATTCCTATCTTTAGGGCGCTTCTTTCGGCGGCGCTTTCTCTTTGCATTCTCTTGCATGTCGCCTTCTGGCGCCTCGTGCTGGCCGTTACACATCTCATCGGCCCGGATCTGTCTCTTACCCGCACAGTCTGAGTGATTATCATTTAAATCGACTCTATCTTTGCCTCGACTGGCGGACAGCTCAACCGACTCTGGCACAATGCAGCAGGCTTTACTCGAGTTATGCAACTCGCACTCTTGCGAACTGCCCTCTACTGCATTGCCCAGCTCGCGCTGTGCATCGACACACAGGCCGTCGGTCTCGATCGATGTCTCACGCGCACAGTCCGAATGATTCCTAATTAAATCATCCATCTCTAGGCTACCTAGACTGGCGGAGAGCCGCACCGATCCCTGAACAATGCAGTTGTTCTCTCGTGAGCTACGGAGCTCGCCATACCGAGAACTTCAACTGCATCGTCCAGCTGGCACCTCACTTCGGCACGCAGATCTGACTCGACATGGGTGCTCGTGTCTGTCAAGTCCGTAGCATTCTGTACCTCGCTAACGACCTCGCTACCATGAGACGCGACGCACACGCACGGTAACTGTGCCAATTTGTTCGCAGCTGGCCTAGCTGTCTCTACAGTCCTCTGTTGGCACAGCACCTCGTCGCTCTCACTCTTTCTTTTAATGGCCTCTGTTGCCACTAAGGCATCGTTAGCTGCTAGCACTTCGAGTTCACCTGTGAACGTGCTGCTACTCTCACAGGTACTACTACTTTTCTCGGCTTTCGACAAAAATCTGCAATCTACTTCCTCACACTTTCGCTGCGTCCAGCCTACAGATTTCTCAAGCTGCTGTTGACTTCCTGCGTTTAGCTGCTGCAAATCCTGTATCTGTTTCTTTACTGCTGCAATTTTTTTCAACCTCCTGCCGTTTTTGCTCACGCTCTTAGCGTTTTCGCTCGCGCTCTTGGCATTCTTCCTGAATTGATTCCTGTTCCTGTCTTTTTCTTAGAATTCGGTTACTTAGGTTTTCGATTAGTTTCAAATCATTGCTACTTGCGAGAATGGTTTTCCGAATTTCTGCTTCCGTCAACTCTTTCTCTACGTCTACCTCGAGCTCTTCACACAACCACAACAGGTCAGCTCCCGTCAAACACATTAGGACCATGGTCGCTACTTTAAGCTTTGGCTCTGCTGTCACACAATACTTGCTGCGATACCCACGCAAATCAAAATACAAGTAAAAAGATCCCCAGCGAATCAAATCAAAAACACAGAGAAATTGAAGCCTGGTAAATCTTACAGCCAAAACCAAACGCTCACCCACTGAAGCAGCACCATATCACCAGTCCTTCCCCGCCGTATCCAGTCAGTTGCAAGAGGTGGTCAATCCCAAGTCGCCTCCAACTTGATCAGGATGCCGGTCGGTCACCATGTGCCAACGTCCGTCAGCTGCCGTTGCTGTCTCCGAGTCGTAGGCCGATTTACGAGCCGTAGGCCGATTTAGGAGCCGTAGGCTGATCCCACCACTGCCACCAGTTATTAGATTCGTCGGACGATCCTACCGCTGTCAACCAGATGTAGGAGTCGTCTGACAACCTTGCCGCTGCCACCATTTGAAAGAGTTGAAGGTCGTAGAGAGAAACTCGGTGAACAGGATTTATTTACATATTAACATTTTAAGCAAGATACATTGGCAGTCTAGCGAGACTCCCATGTGGAGCCTGCAAGACTAACATACAGCAAACAGCTTACGAGCACTCAGCTCCCGACGACGAGCACGACACGAGCACACACTAGCAGCCGGCAAACGCTGCTTATAAGCCCTTGTTTCCAAGCGAACAAAAACGTTCATCCCGTCATCGTTCGACGTCACCGAAGATGACCCGCCCTTTTGGAGGATGAGGGCTGTTGAAGGAGGATGATGACTTACATACACTTGCCGCACATACACATAGGATTCAGTGCCGCACAGTTCTCGGTACCGCCCAGCTTTCAGTGCCTCAAAGCTTTCAGTGCCTCAAAGCTTTCAGTGCCTCAAAGCTTTCAGTGCCGCAAAGCTTTCAGTGCCGCTCAGCTCTCGGTGCCGACGTCAGAGGGCTTCGTAGAACTCTGCTCCATCCCGGGTGGCGCTGGCGGGTAGCACATTCCTGAGCTGACCCCACGCCATGTGGCTGCCGGTCATTCGCAGTTCTCTGAAGGGTGCCCCGTCCGGTTGGATAGGAATATGTGCAGCGGGCTGAAAGCTGGCACGTTGCCTCCCCGTCCGGCCATTGCTAACAACGGTCACAGTTAAAGACACCATGAACCACTCTTTATCAAAATGGAGAAATGCATTTGAAGGTCATCATCATCATCATCAGCCTGGTTATGCCCACTGCAGGGCAAAGGCCTCTCCCATACTTCTCCAACTACCCCGGTCATGTACTAATTGTGGCCATGTTGTCCCTGCAAACTTCTTAATCTCATCCGCCCACCTAACTTTCTGCCGCCCCCTGCTACGCTTCCCTCCTCTTGGAATCTAGCCCGTAACCCTTAATGGCCATCGGTTATCTTCCCTCCTCATTACATGTCCTGCCCATGTCCATTTCTTTTTCTTGATTTCAACTAAGATGTCATTAACTCGCGCTTGTTCCCTCACCCAATATGCTCTTATCTTATCCCTTAACGTTACACCCATCATTCATCTTTCCATTGCTCGTTACGTCGTCTTCAATTTAAGTAGAACCCTTTTCGTAAGCCTCCAGGTTTCTGTCCCGTACGTGAGTACTGGTACGACACAGCTGTTATAAACTTTTCTCTTGAGGGATAATGGCAGCCTGCTGTTCATGATCTGAGAATGCCTGCCAAGCGCACCCCAGCCCATTCTTATTCTTTTGATTATTTCAGTCTCATGATCCGGATCCGCAGTCACTACCTGTCCTAAGTAGATGTATTCCCTTACCACTTCCAGTGCCTCACTACCTATTGTAAACTGTTGTTCCCTTCCGAGACTGTTAAACATTACTTTAGTTTTCTGCAGATTAATATTTAGACCCACCCTTCGGCTTTGCCTCTCCAGGTCAGTGAGCATGCATTGCAGTTGGTCCCCTGAGTTACTAAGCAAGGCAATATCATCAGCGAATCGCAAGTTACTAAGGTATTCTCCATTAACTCTTATCCCCAATTCTTCCCAACCCAGGTCTCTGAATACCTCCTGTAAACACGCTGTGAATAGCATCGGAGAAATCGTATCTCCCTGCCTGACGCCTTTCTTTATTGGGATTTTGTTGCTTTCTTTATGGAGGACTACGGTGGCTGTGGAGCCGCTATAGATATCTTTCAGTATTTTTACATACGGCTCGTCTACACCCTGATTACGCAATGCTTCCATGACTGCTGAGGTTTCTACTGAATCAAACGCTTTCTCGTAATCAATGAAAGCTATATATAAAGGTTGGTTATATTCCGCACATTTTTCTATCACCTGATTGATAGTGTGAATATGGTCTATTGTTGAGTAGCCTTTACGGAATCCTGCTTGGTCCTTTGGTTGACGGAAGTCTAAGGTGTTCCTGATTCTATTTGCAATTACTTTAGTAAATACTTTGTAGGCAACGGACAGTAAACTGATCGGTCTATAATTTTTCAAGTCTTTGGCGTCCCCTTTCTTATGGATTAGGATTATGTTAGCATTTTTCCAACATTCCTGTACGCTCGAAGTCATGAGGCATTGCGTATACAGGGTGGCCAGTTTCTCTAGAACAATCTGCCCACCATTCTTCAACAAATCTGCTGTTACCTGATCCTCCCCAGCTGCCTTCCCCCTTTGCATAGCTCCCAAGGCTTTCTTTACTTCTTCCGGTGTTACCTGTGGGATTTCGAATTCCTCTAGACTATTCTCTCTTCCATTATCGTCGTGGGTGCCACTGGTACTGTATAAATCTCTATAGAACTCCTCAGCCACTTGAACTATCTCATCCATATTAGTAATGATATTGCCGGCTTTGTCTCTTAACGCATACATCTGATTCTTGTCAATTCCTAGTTTCTTCACTGCTTTTAGGCTTCCTCCGTTCCTGAGAGCATGTTCAATTCTATCCATAGTATACTTCCTTATGTCAGCTGTCTTACGCTTGTTGATTAACTTGGAAAGTTCTGCCAGTTCTATTCTAGCTGTAGGGTTAGAGGCTTTCATACATTGGCGTTTCTTGATCAGATCTTTCGTCTCCTGCGATAGCTTACTGGTATCCTGTCTAACGGAGTTACCACTGACTTCTATTGCACACTCCTTAATGATGCCCAGAAGATTGCTGTTCATTGCTTCAACACTAAGGTCCTCTTCCTGAGTTAAAGCCGAATACCTGTTCTGTAGCTTGATCTGGAATTCCTCTATTTTCCCTCTTACCGCTAACTCATTGTTTGGCTTCTTACCATCCTATGGTCACTGCAGCGCACCTTGCTGAGCACGTCCACATCTTGTATGATGCCAGGGTTAGCACAGAGTATGAGGTCTATTTCATTTCTAGTCTCGCCGTTCGGGCTCGTCCACGTCCACTTTCGTCTGTCCCGCTTGCGGAAGAAGGTATTCATTTGAAGGTAAAATAGTGTATTTCAGAAATACTTCCACAAAAAGTAGTTAAGTGCATTCAGCAGATGCAGAGTTTTTGGCAATCAAACACTCCCTTTGCGATGCTTCCACTCCTTTTTCAATGCCTTGCACTGCGAAAGCTATGGCGGAGCGGGGCATGCCCAGCACTGCTCCGCCTACTGAAAGTAACTTGCATGCAGTTCAAATTTTATTTTGGATTTGAACATAGACGCCACTACTTTTAATTTTAGTGCCTACAATGCGCCAAGCATAGGCTAAACGCAGTTGTCCTCAGTGAGCCAGCCTGTATGACCGCCTGTGACTGACTCAGTGATGCACGCTTGTGTGCGTAACAGTGGAGACTGTGACCTTCTTTCTTCCTTCTCTTTCAATCACCTTTCCCACTTACCCTCTGCAAGGTAGCCTACTGAGCATTAGCCTGGTTATCCTCCCTACCTTTCCCTAATGACTTCTCTCTCTCTAGCCAGTGGACTCGTCGCGGCTTCCACAGTGTCTACGCTACGTAGCAGACCGCAGCTGCATGCAACTGTAGTGCTTATGCGCAGCGCTAGCTTTGTGCACGACGGCTTGAGGCCATGTTTATGCTCATATGTTCATCTGACCGTGCTACGTGGTGCAGACTGGCTTTGTCCTTCACCAGCTTGACCAATGGATAAGTGGCCACATCCAACCTGCACATTTTGAAGCCCTATCAGTAAATCTGCGAAGACGTCTAACCAGGAGTGGCCAGGAGTGAACGCCTGCTGGCAAGCGTGCATGTGGTCTGGCCTGCCGGCTACAACGCCATTAAGCAAGGTGGCCAAAATTTCATTCTTACGCAGGAGACCACGGCTGAGTGTGAGCAAATGATAGTTGGCTTCCTTAGGAAGTATGTAATCATTATCAAAATTCAAAAGCACATTTTCGCTTTCTTCAGCCTGTTTATTAAACTTTGTCAATAAATATACGCAGTAACAGTAGGAAGAGGCGTACTGATCCAAACACCCTTCTTGATTGACGTCAGCTATTGACCAATAGCAGCCGCATATGGGAATCTGCTTTATTACGAAATAAAGCGTCCAGAAGAGAGTGAGGAGCAGGTTTCTGTTGAAATGTGAGTGTTTGAGAGAAAGGTGACTTTGCTCGCTGCTTGCAAGCTCTACGCGCCACGTACAGCAGCAAAACTTGGCTGAGATGTTCACAGCAGCGTATGTTATCTGCGGACTATATATTTTTACCAAGCCTGAGGGATGGTTCAGGACCCCTTTTTAGGTGCCCTGAAACACTTTTAGAACATGCTAAGAGAATGGTGCCAATCTGTTAATGAGGGCCGTGTGAACATGCGAGCCAAATATTGCACTGCATGCAGCAGGGAATTTAGAATCTTGTGTCAAAAGCAGTGAAAAATCGTTTTGGCAATGTCGTCATGCAGCATTATCGCAAGCAGCTGGATCCACAACAGCTATTGGCTGATTGCGTGATCGTGAAAACATTCTCAGTGTTACAATTATTGCTCATTTGAGTGAAATAAGTGAAAAATGTATGTGTCTGCAATCTCAAAAAGACATAAAAAATACTTCATCTTTGCACTGTCAGTCTAACCATGACACTTGAGCATTGTTGCATCTGCTGTGCTTGGCCTTTGAGATGGAAAGCATGGCATAGATGCCACAGCTGGCACGTGGTGCCGCCACGAGCTGTCTCGCGTTCAACTTTTGGGCGGAGCCAGTAAGGCATTGCTTGTACCCCCGTAGCATGTCCCCAGTGTAGCTTCCAATGTGCTAGTAGAAATGAAATGAGAGAGCAAGCCACCGATTGGCCTGATAACTTAGCTTGTGCTCTAAGGATTAAAAATATTATTGCGGCCACAAATTCGTGAGGCGATGTAATTTAATAGTGATGTCATTCTATAGTTAGTCAGAAAAGTGTTTCAGGGCCCCTTTAAGTACAATTCGTTCTGACTCGTGATGACTTTAATACTCTCCCAGGTTGCAGTGAATGATACGAATTTCTGAGCCACCACAAGACCTCTCATAGTCCAGAGGAGCATGGGTACAGTTGCAAAGTTAGAGTTTGAAATCTTGGTCATTCATGATCCTGGCAGAAACCTGCTGAGCTGTGTTGCCCATGGTTTCACTTTCCAGGGTCACTTAGCACACTCTCAAGAGCTTAATTTGCAAGTGCTGGCAATGTAGGTGAAGAAATGAGCATGAGATTTCACTCATTCCAGAAGGGTCATCTTGACAACATCGAAGTACTAATATATAAAGTGATCAGGAGTCGCAAAAAAATAAACACAAAAGTCTTGCCCTTAATATGGTGCTCTGGTGATGGTTATTTATAGCTCATTTGATTTCATATGGCATATTTTAAGAGGTCCTGAGAAATTAGTGTTGTCAAGGTTCTACTGTATTCTTGACCACTCTGATGCAACAGGCCAGTGAGACTGGCAATCTTGCAGGAATCGGTCAGTAGTGTGTGAAGGGGACACTATTAGTCTTGTACAGGCATTGAGCTAATGCTTTGTTGCACTGGTAACTAAAAACTTGCTTTGAACTTTTTCTTCTTGAGCCCACTTATCTAACCTTCACAATATGGTAGTGCATACAAAGTGGCGATTGTTTTTATTTGTAACCTCTTTCTTTATTAGCATTTTGACATTGGTTGGTTTCGGTGCACCAAGTCCCATCAAAGCCCCTCAAAAGTTGAACTGTAGTGGGGTTATTGAAACCACTTATGTGGTTCAGCCTGTATTACATACCTTTTTCGAATGCTTCCAACATGTCCTCATAGGCTTGGTCTGCTGTGCTGTTAATGTCTACATTACAGTAACAAATTGGAATCCACACAAGGGGGAGTGGTTCACAGGCAGACGGAGACCTGAGATGATGAACAGTGGTTGAACAATAGATGTCAGTGGACCATCATTTCTACAAGGGACTTGTCTTCCCACGCAACCACTGTTAAATTACAAGTTGGGCAACTCTTGTAAAATAAGCATCCATTAAATCAACATTTTGCAATATGCATACTTGACTGGCTGACCAACCGACCAATTTATTTTTACATCCGAGACTTGCACAGTGGGCTATGAAGGAGGCTTTAGCAGGAAGCCTCCGATCAAATTTGACCCCATGTGCACCTGAATCAAAGTGCACTCGTGCTTTGACCTACTGCCCTTGCTGACATGCAGCCGCTGTAGCTGGGACTTAAACATGTAACCTTGTTCTTAGTTGAAGAATGCCATATCCACCACGGCAGAGGTAGGGCAGGTGACTAAAGGCACACTGTGCGATAAGCAGACACCTTTCAGCTCAACCTTGGATAAGCGAAACCAGTCCCGTGTTTCCTGCCAAGGATGAATAATGCAACTTCCTCGCAAAAGGATGGGCACAGGGTGAGGCATTCTTGCTAGGGTATTCGTAAGTGCACTGTTTGGCAGGCCTTGTCAGTGCAGTAAACGCTTCAGCAGAGCAGTTCTCGCTGCCACTAGCATCTTGAAGGCTTCTTCGCAACCAGGTGCTGTGCTCTTGTCTGGGTGCAGTAGGACTGCTAGGCGCCGGTATGACCTGTTGATGTCGTCCCTGCAAAAACCAGTAATGATGGTAGTGCCTTCACCATCATGTTAATTGGTGCACATTTTCAGTCATAATTACGATTCATGAATCAGGTGAGCAAGTGCTAAAAGGGAGGGGGGCAGGTGATCAAGCGCAAGCTAGGGGGCTCTTTTACGCTCCTTTTAAACCGCTGAAAAAGGAGGGCACGTGATGCCCTGCTTGCTCCAGTTCAGGCTCGGCTCCCCATTCGTCTTTTCTCCTCATTTTTATGACGCGCAACATTGCGGTAGCCAGCAACGCACCGAACCCTCGCCTTTGGCTCGGGTTTGTCTGGAAAATGGTTCGAAATAACTATAGCGCCATTCTTGGCATTTGAGTTTGAGAGAGATTTACTCTATTCATATACATAGGACTTTGCTGGAACCAACAGAGCAGTTAGACTTATCTGTCAGTTTATCTGTTACTTATCTGTCACTTATCTGTTACCTATGAAGTAGGTACAGTGAAACTTGTGAGTACTAACATCGGTTGAGAAATTGCAACATGTTCCCCTAAGTAGTTGCGGCATTTGTCAAACATTCTTACATTTGTCAGTGTAGATTGTATATTCCCATAAAGCTAACCATCTCTACTGCACTTTTTTGCTTTCTTTGTTGAAATGCATGGTAATAAATTGGGCACAGCGGGCAGAGGTGTGTAGATGAATGCTTAACAAACATGCCACCTATCGAGACCAAGTAAAGCCCAAAATGATATCCTCTGAAGGCAAGCCTGTCATTTACACAGCAGTAGAGACAGGTCAGTGCAAATATGTTAGATTTTTCTGGTATTGCTTTCGGGTTTTCTTGCGAGATCAGGTTTCGCCATGTGTATAGAAGTGTGGGCAGAAGCAGCACATTCAGAAGGATACATGTGCATTACAGTTTATTTCAGTTGTTGGCTTATTCCATTTAGCTTGCTTATTGATTTGTTGACGCTACATGGCAGCTTAATGGTATACCAAAGAAGAATGTTAAAGGGACACTAAAGATAAAAACAATTCGAGCTGTATTTAGTAAGCTGTCCTCCTTCAATGCTAACAAAGCCACTCTTACCGTGGAAACAGGCTTGGTAAGCCAGAAAAGGCGCAAGTATGAAAGATGGGTGGCGATGATGCCTTGACATTCCTGTACCAGCCAGTTGTGATGTCATGGATTTTGACTGTGCCTGATCGGGCCTAGTTAAGTTTGTCTGTAAAGATCTACTGCATTGAATTGTAAAAGAGCCGAACATTGAACTTGGTAAGTTCAACTTTTGCTGCACCACAATGGCTGAAATACGAAGAAGTGAGTTGAAATCCATTATGCCACAATGACATGCTGATGCGGGAATTTCGGTGTAATATTGAAGAATTAGAACTTGGACCTTCATTTTCTCTTCTAATATTTAACCTGTTATTGCCAAATTAGGTAAAAGACTGTTTTGAAAGAACACTTTATCAGTTTAAGCTGTTTCATTCTTTCTCTTAACCTTTAAGTTAAAATTGATAAATTATATTTCTAGAATACTTAGAAAGACGGGCTTCAAGTTGCCGTGGTAGCTGCTCGTGATGCCATAACATACTTGGACAGCATATGCTTGGATCCCGTTAATTCTTTGTCAATAAACAATGATTGCATTGCATTCTAAAGGTAACAATGGTTTGCTGTAGTATGTTTATAATTTTAGAATATTTACTGAAGAATTATGGACACTCCCCCCCCCTCAAAAAAGGAAATGCTTCGAAATCTGTGATGTCATACTAATGTACCAACACTGCAGCTAGGGCATAAAATTCAAGATTGGGAACTTTGCCCTTCATTTTCTCTTCCAATAAGCAACATTTTGCTAGTAAATAAATGCGAAGAGAGTTTGGTAAAATGAAATGTACTTAGCCAGATAAGATAACTTATTGTTGCTCTGTAGTGCCATTTAAAGTCTAGTGTTATCATAGATTTGGCATTATAACTTGTAGACTTGTATGCGTAGAACTCCTCTTCAGAACTTTTCTTTATAACTTTTTGCTGGCTCACAATATGTATAGTTGGCATGTATATTTGACTGACTGGACAGGAACTTCTCCTCACTAAATTTCACACTTGTCTCTCGGTTATGTGTTGTCTTGTGCACCCGTACAATTTATCACTTACCTAGATGCCCTCGAATCAACGCCAAGCTTCTCGTACTCTGACCGAGACCACCGCACTTGGTGGACTGCTTGAAGCTCCTCTTTGCTGTAATTGCAAGAAGACCACAGCGCTACAGGGTCTCTTCCGGTGTCTTGCACTCTGAGAACTTGCAACAGCAGGCTCTGTGGGAACAGCAAAAGAAACTTACTGTCACTGCGGCATCCTGACATCTTTGGATTTTTGTTCACATGCATTAGCATCTTGCAAACTCTGGATCTATGCTATAGCTGTGCTTGACCTTCACCGGCTTCCTCTTTTCAGACCGTACTACTAAATTCTAGTACCTAAGTTATAAGGCATGGTCAATTTTGAAAAATGATTTAAAGCACTTTTTGTAAAAATCCCTAATATTTGAAATGAAGACAACATTCTCACAAAAAAATTGTTTGTTCTATGCGACTGAACCAGTATCTTTTGTTTCTTTGCAGCTCAAGACATTCGCCGTAAGTCCCGCTGGTTAAACAATTTTTTACAGTTGTTTATCCTTTCAGAGTTTCTTGCATATATGTGATGTTTTAGTCATTTATGAATGCCAGAAGCTTTCTAATTCTCTTAAAGAGGTTCCATCCATGCACATTGTGCCAATTAATATCAGACTGTAAAACAAGATAATGACAATAAGTGCAACCTGAAAATAAAATGGATAATTGCCTGAATTTGCTTTGGTGGATGAGATGCCTGTGTGTCATTGTAAAGCTGGACGTTTGTCTTTGTCATAGGGAAATGCCAGGTATGTGAGCAATATACATACATACATACCTGAAACATTTCATGGATGCCGGTGCCATTGCAGGCAGAGACGACAAAGTGCGAGAATTTGTGCATATCCACCCATCTTTCAACTTCCTTGTTTTGCATGCGTGTCCCTTTGTCACTCTGAATGTAAATATAGAACAAGAAAATTATCTGTAAGTTTGCCTTTTTACTACGGAAGCTGCTGCTTTGGGGCATGCAATTTTTAGCACTGTTCAGTTAATTGTATACCTTGTTTCTGCATACAACACAGACCACTGAGGTGTTGTCCATGCCTTCTGCCATCTCGTGGAGCCATCGCTCGAGTGTCTCTGAGTGCTCGGTGTTTGAACTGTTGCTGATGTCATACACAAGGAGAACGGCATCAATGTTTGAGTAGAATTCCATACGTACCTAAGACAAATCAAAATCGTAGAAATTGGTTGGGCATTTATATATTTCTAAATATCATATATGGATACTAGCACTTACTATTTTGAATACAGGATGTCCAGAGAGGTCGAATATGTTCGCCATAACTTCGATGCCGTCAATAGAAACCCTGTGGCAATAAAGTATGAAGAGGTGAGAACCTGCACGAGTTAGGCAGGAAGTATTACTTTTTCTTTCGTTTTTTTTCTACATTAATAGCTGCATACCTGGTTGTTCCATAGTCTACTCCTACTGTTGGTTGGTACTTCGAAGAAAATCTTCCTTCGCAATACCGCCTGATTATGCTGGTCTGTAAATGTTTCGTACAAAAATTCATCAGCGCGCACACGCTTTGATCGAGTTAGTTGGCTTACTTAAACGCTCAGAGACTTTGCTATCACCCAATTATCAGCATTCACACTAGAATGTAAAACTATTTTTTTCACTTGATTCGAGTTGGCATAAGTGCTGTAGCTCAGAAAGGAATGATTATATACAGAGGAATGATACACACAACCTGCAGGGAAGGCGCGTTGTACTATCAGCACAGCCCCTCTGTATACCTCCTGTCGTGTATTTTGATCGGTGCGCTCTTCTCTCAAACCAGAGAGCAATAAAGTACATTTTCAAATCGTGCGTCTTGCATGCATTGGTACCTTTCCGGCTTCTACGTTTCCAACTGTAATTATTCTGACGTGCCGAGGTCGCCTTATCTTGCTGTGTATATCCATTGCTCGCTTCACCTGAAACACGCACGAGGCCCGCGCGAATACTTCGAATATCTACACCTCTGCTCTTGGAATTGCGAGAGCATCGAAAACTGTTTAAGGCTCCCAGGGTCGGCTTAAAATAGACCGCACAACCGCGCTCTGCACGCCACCGCCGCTGCAGTTTGCTGTACCTGCTCTAGTTTGTGCTTGAAGTGATCAAGTACAATGTTTAGTTTCCCCAACATTTCTTCTCATCTATCGGTATCGCATCGACTACGCCAGAGCTTTTTGGCCGTTTTAGCGCTCCACGCAGAGAACGCTGCGCTGGCGCATTCTGCTCGTGCGCTCAGTTTCGGTTTCGTGTTTCCTCCCCTTTTGCTCTTTACTTTTCAACTAGGTAGGGTGGCGCTGTTGAACACACCATCTTCAGGGTTGCTACTATCATACATTATACTACCATAGCTCAACCCAAGCCACATGCAAGCCACCGTGATCCAAGCCACCGAAGCTCACACAATACAATATGGTGACTTTCTCGCGTGCGTGCCTGCATGTGTTCTGCTGGTGCGCCTGCTAGTTGGGCTGGTGTGAACCTTGCGTTCAGGTGAAAAGACACATAACCTCTCAAGTTCAAAACGTCGCTTTACTTCTGACAGTACATTACCGCTGAACATGTTCGTTGCTTGTCGGAATTCATTTCTGTCCTCACCGAAGCTATCGGCGAACTCTCTTCGTTGCTGCACCGGCTCCGCGTCG
The DNA here is from genome assembly GCF_023375885.2 of Dermacentor andersoni. Classification (NCBI taxonomy): domain Eukaryota; kingdom Metazoa; phylum Arthropoda; class Arachnida; order Ixodida; family Ixodidae; genus Dermacentor; species Dermacentor andersoni. Next base: position 70,125,125 of record NC_092817.1, read on the forward strand.
GAAGCGTCAATCGGCTTGACTACGAGCGCCGGTGTAAGAACACTTTCCAAAGAAGAGATCGACAGAAAGCGCGACGTGTCCCGTATAGTTCCACGAAAGTACTCCAGAGGCGTCAAGCTCGAGTACACTTTCCCAGAGTACGAGTATGAATATAGGATCAGCTACATGCGCAAGGACTACGCCAAGTTCGGTCGCGCTACGGGCATCAACCCGGGCTTGTTGTGGCCTTCTAAGGATGAGCTGCAGGACTTGGTGCACATAGAAAATAAGTTCTACCCGACGCTTCAAGATCTGTGGGACAAAGACCGAGCCAAGCAGAAGGCCGAGGTGGAGGCGCGACGACAGAGGGAAGAGGAGGTCGAGAAAAACATGGCCAAGTTGGCTGACGCGAGGATCGCCATGCTCGAGCGAGAAGCCACGAGGAAGGCCAAGGCCGATGAAGAACGACAGCAACGTGAGCAGATGATACTGGAGGTCCGCGAGTACATCGGCTACAACGTGGAGCCTTCCGATCCCAAATTCAAAGAGGTGATGGCGATGAAGGAAGAGGAGAGAAAGAAAGTACAAAAGGAAGCCCGCAAGAAAGCCAAGCAGGAAAAGATGCTTGCCAAACTCATGGCCATAGGAGTTACGGGCAGCGATGAGAGTAAGGCTGCCTCAGATAAAGACGACACGGCACAAGATAACAAACTCGCCGAAAAAGGAGACTCGTAGGAATGTTACGCTGTGCTGATAGAATAGTAATAAAGTGCAATCAGCAATTAGCTTATTTGCACATTTAATGTGTCGCACTTGCGGCTGTAGTGTTGCCACGGAATAAATTCATTAATGAATCATTAGCGGAAACTACCAAGTCCAAGATAAGCAGGTAGATTATGCTTCTGAGTGTAGTAAATAACTACCACTGCCATGATGCATGCCTTGTAGTATCATTCAAAATCACGTCCCCACAATCCACCGGCAATTTGCTTTCAGCTCCTGCACAATATTCACTAATGATTTTTGTCGCACACCAATACAGCGGCAATATGAAGCTTCCACGCCTTAAGCAGCATAATAATGATAAAAACTATATTTAGCCTAAAAGGTCATATCATTTATATACACAGAAATGGTTTCTTTGTGGCAGAAGGTATGAACAACGGAGAAAAACACTATGTGACACAAAACCCAAGGGTACGGTTGAACAGCTCCTTGTAAAATCACGACCTGTGGCAACAACTGGCAAAACCAGTTTACATAAATGACATTACACTTAAGAATAAAAGAAAGTTAATGGTGACTTTTGGAGACCAAGGATCCAAATACATAAGGAGATTGCAAACGTTAAGATGTCATAAAACAGAGTTAATGCCAAATTTTGGCAAACAAAAAATGGAATTTCCCAATTGTGATTTGCTCTGCTAATGACCATTGCATGGGTGTAGAGAGCTACAGTAATGTTTAAGAAAGCTTGCATAATGAGCTGAAGGAAAAACAGCACTGAGTGAAAACACAAACGATGAAACTAGCCCTACTGCGCATGTTATTGGTGTACTTTACTGGCTACATTCAGTATAGTCAAATGCCGTTGTAACAAAGTGCTTGGGACCTTTGAACTTTTTCGTTATTCAGGTCACGTCGTCGTAACTATCACAGACATACTGCTCGCTATAGAGCAGTCTAAGCATGTTCGACCAAAGGAAATCTTTTATTTAGCATGAATTCAAGAGATACTTCATGAATTAAGTTGCCAATTTTCTTCTGTGCACTTAGTTCGATGGAATGTGTGACTGCAGCCAACACTATGGCAAAAAGGTTTGCATAGTCCTCGGTGGCAAAATCTGGAAGTGAGGTACAGCTGCAGAGCATCGAATGCTGCCAATATTACCTGCCTCATAAAAAATGTGGGTTAGTTGGCAGGCTCATCACCACTGCTGCCTTCGCGATCTTCACCTCCATTTCATCCTTTATGGCCTCAACGATGTCGCGTCAGTTCAGAGAAGATCATCACGTGTTTTGAAAGAAGGAGAGGAGGGTGACTATGATAGCAAGTCCTGGACCCTCCTGTACGTGCAGTGGCACTTCCTATGCGCACGGCCACTCTACAATAGCTTCAGAGGGAAGTGGTGGCGCGGCCACATGCATTTGTTGTAAAGCAATAAATCAACCCTCGGGGTCATCTATAATCCTTTGTTGCACTGTAGAGGCATTCACAACACATGTGGCAGATTGGAATTCAGCTGGTCATATGAAGTCCTTCATTATACAGGTTGTTTCAGTGTTATAGTGTTTCAGTTATAGAGGCATTGGACTGTATGCCTTTGTTGTCTGGCTAAGAGAAAAGCGAGAATGTTACTTTCTCATTGCCTGCACTTCAGAACCAGAGCACTTTGGACTTATGGCATCAGTGATGTTGTGCTGAGGGTTTGGATGACATGACACACTGCAATCGTTGCTACATGGCTGACTTTGTCCGTCGCTGTTTTCCTCTTTTTTTGTGTGTTTGTTTTACCCTTTTCACAACTTTCAAAACAGAAAGCCCAACTGTTTATTTACTCTGCCACCTAAAGCTGCTCAGCAAAAGCCATCACTGGCTTTTCAAGGTTCATACCCCTAATAGCATACAGTTGTTGAAGAAAATCAACCGCCTGAATGACACCTGACCACTTGCAGTGTTTCTCTTTGCCACAGATTTGCCACAATTGGCTATGAGATCTTGTCCCATCTGGGAAAGAAAGGATTTTGCCATATTCAAGAAGGTGCTGGTCTCAAGTTGCTGTGATCAGCATGCAAGGCAACCAGGACTGCATGTGGCTTCATCTCCTGTATCAGAATGGAAGCAGCTACCTTGTAATAAATGCCCTAGATAGATGAGAGAGAGATTGGTGAAGACAAAGTTAAGCACATAGGCAGATGAAATGAGGCTGTTAATGCCTATGGCGATTCGAAGCCATATCCTCAAATACCTTGCATACCCCATTTCTAGACAAATCCACCGAGTGCTGATGAACTGAAAATTGTGAAACATATTTTATAACTGGCATCAATGCTTTTCATGCTTTTCTGAGCATGGCCAATAGTTTCGACACTTCCGCTTGTAATTTAACCGCAGGTGACACCCAGAGTTCTAATTGCCCAATATTTGACCCTTTCAAATTGAATAAGCTCTCTAATAATGCCACAAGCACTTCTTGGTACCTTGGAACAGCGTTGTAATAAAATAGAAATCAAATTGACAAAACTACCATATTGGCACGTCTCTCAGTTTACAATACCAATGCTAGTTCGTGTTCAATCTACATTTTATTATCCTTTCTCTCACTGAGAGAATACATTGAATAGCATGTACATAATTTCTGTTTTCTTCAGACACGGGAACAAGCAAGAAAAACAATCAGTGAAGCTGTGAACATATGGTTTTGTTTATTGAATACAGATGATCAGTGAACAGCAGGACTCTGAGCTTGCGGACTTCAGTCATCAGACACACCATACTTTTTCTTGACTCTGTCAATTTCTTCTTTTTTCTTTTCTTGGTCCACTCGTTTGAAGGCCTGCAACAGAGGCAAAAAAAGAGAAGAGGGGGTGGGTTGGGGTGGGGGGGAGCGCATTACCTTTAGAACTAGTCTTCCTGCGCACAAACACAAATTCAACAAGGACCAAAGCCATTCTAAGTTGATTACTACAAATGGTTTCAGTGAATAAGCTGTTGCAATAATTGGCACAGTAAACCTGAGGAATGAGAAATAGCAAAGATTAACAGCTCTGGGCAAAAAAGATGTGCTAAGAAGGTGCCAAACCTATCTGTCGTAAGGCTTTGCAAAGCTTTAGCCTCTTCATGTACAGTGCTCACGGAATAAAATGCAGCAGGGAACCTTCCAAGTAGAGCACTCCATATGTGCAATTACTCGAGAGTACCGTATCGTGTAACAACGAATCTGGTCACTAAAGGTGGTGTGGACTCTCATCTAAGCAATACATTTGTCACGCATACTGCAAATGGTAGGAACGAAAGTACAGTATGCACATTAGTAGAGGTGTGCAAATAGTGATTTTTGAAACAGAATCAAACATGAATTGAACATTGAATAGTTTTTGAATAATGAACAGCCATTATCCCAATTAATATATAAAATGATGTTTCAAACAATGATGGCTGCCAGGAAGTAATCAAACCTGTGACCTTGAGTTCAGCAACAGACTATCATAGCCACTGAGCCATTGTGGCAGGTGGAAGAAGAAGAGATTGAGCAAATATACATTCATAGAAGGTTATGTTGCTGCCGAGTCCTTTACAGCAGGCAGTTAAGTAGACAGGGTAGTCACTGCTGTGACAAATTTATGTGCTCTGGTCCAACTCAATGTCATGAGATTTTGCCACAAGGTCTGCTGTTCACACTCAAGGTACTACATTAACAGTGGTGTGCACAGACAGGTTAACTATTGTACAGTCAGCACACTTGTCTAAGACGCTAGAATGCGATGCTTTGGGCTGCACTGGTGCCATCTACCGATAACACTTGGCTCTAGATAGCTGTCTAGATAGCTGACTTTGCAAGTGCTGCCACACTGATAACACTGCCCTGATCTTTTTCGTCTTGCCAATTAATGAGGCTTCAACAGCTGTGTTCACCTGCGAAGATGCTGCAGCACCTCTGAGCAAAATTACAGATAACACATCTCGGAGTGCACTCCACTGAACGTTTTGTTGCATGTTGTCTTCGATTTTGCTCAGCAACTCTGCAGGGCTGTCAACGGCGATTGCTAGCAATTGCATCTGTTGAAGCCTTTGCACTCCGCAAGTTGAAAAAGATGAATGCATTGCCCTCAGTGTGGCTGTGCATGCTCACATGCAAGCTATCTTGAACCAGCAATTATTGACAGACTGCGCCCGTGCAGCCCCAAGCACAGCTCCGTCTTTTACTTACTTGAATCCCTTTAAACTTAGACAACTAGTCCTTTACAGTTCCTTGCAATGTTTTTCAGGAATGAAAAAAAAACTGGTGTCGGACAGCCAGATGTCAGTGATATAAATGCAATTGATGTGAATGTTGGGCAACACCAATCTCTTGGCTTTTATAAAGTAGCAGAGAAGCGGATAGTTACACATCTGTTGTATGCAAAAGAGACCTAGCGCATTCATGGTATGAAAAGGAAGGTGACACAAGAGGAACAAAAAAAGCACGATACAAACGCTGCATTTCTTGCGTGCAAGTTTTGCACACCTGCCTTTTCAAGCCATGAATTCCAACCAACTTGCTCAGTTTTCTGTCCTTTTAAGCAATAGTGCAGTGGGTGTGCACATAAGTAAGAAGTGAGTATGTGCCAAAGTTTAGAATTTGAGGCAGGCTATCGATTCCATAAAGAAACGACAGCAAGCAGTGTGAAAGGCTCAGTGCTCGCAGTGTGTTCCTCAACCTAAAGTGCAATGCTGGGCACAACAGGATTGCAATGTGGAGGCAAAATGTACACTACAATGGGTGAGCGTGAAACAGTGAGATACAGACACACATTAAGTTTCCTAAAATATCACTAGAGGGAACCCTGATGCTAGTGTCTACGGGAACTGCAAGCATGGCGGTTCAGCCAGCATGGGAACGATGGGCCGTATATGGATTTGCCTAAACTTTATCCGTCTGGCTTCACATGGCTTTATGACTTTGTAAACTGATATTCCAACAAAATGATGAGTTATAAATGCCACAATTCCCAATGATTACTATAAGAACCCGTATATAATATAAGAATTTTTTCAAGTTATTAGCGTCCCAGCTTCCCGCTTTGTATAACTACATATATGCGGGTCCAAACCAAAATTTTAGTTGAACAACAGGCTCAAAAATTTAGTTTGGTTATAACTGCATGGCTACCACCATTATGATCGCCCTCCAGCTTAAAGGAGGTATTATCTAGAGACAATGTGGGCTTGGCCATCACAACATGATGACATAGCGAGCGAGCGAGCATTTCGGCAGCATATGAGCTACCATGCTAACCACGTGAAGTACACGCTATTGGGAAAATGCATTTTTTCTCTGCAGTGAAGCAGCAAAATGTCTGGACCACAAAAGCAGTACTCAGTTGCCTTCTAGAGGAATATGATTTTAGCTGCAGAAAACTGGGGGTGACGAAGATTGAAGCACAAAGTCCAATGTATATACTATATATGTTTTCTGTGAGTTTGTCTCACCTGTATTTAACGCAGATGAAACTTTTTTTAGTCCTCTTTTTGATATCCCGATGCCTTGTATTATATGCGGGTCCATATTATGCAGGTCCTTACAGTATGTATGTTTGCAAAGTCTTACTGCCTTTTGCGTTTAGAAAATAGCGCTGCTTCTAAATTTAGGCCAAGGAGGCAGATAAAGTGCAGTGAATAAAACCACAAGAACATCTGAAGCCACAAGCACAAAGATCACACAAGTTTATGCGCTATGCATCACAGTCATACTAATCGAACGATCGCAGCACTAGAGTTCTCTCTAGTATTTTCAGTAGGAATCTCTATGCAGACGCACAAGCAGCAGCGAATGCCAAGTGTAGAAGAATGATTATTGAAATGTGTGGTACCATGAAGACAACAATAAGCACCAATTTCTTTGGTAGAAAGCTTCATGGCAGCGAATGTGGAGAGATAGCAGTGCATACATATTTCAGCACACACTCAAAGAGCATGTACATGTGGTGTCCTAAAAGCATCATTGATAACAAAAGTTTGGAGACCATTACACTAGGAAAAAAATCCGAACAATCTTGAAGCAGACGCTGCAGTAGGACATACTTCATTAGTTGAACACACATATGTGCTACTATACTATGTACTAAACATTTGCCTGCACTATGGCCATCAGTGTGCCGGAACAAACAAATACATAAAAATAAAAGAAAATACATCACTTAACTCATTGGCAGCCTATGTACAGTCACCCGCAAAAGTTTACGAGACGCGGGATTTGCGAAAGAGCGAAATTTCCGCGAAGCCTGTGCACGTAGCCTCCAATTAAAAGCTTTGATCCGTAGCAGTTCTAGCGAACTAAACTGTGATCCATTAAATTAGAAGCGCTACACCTTAACAGAGCAGAGATCCACATTTGTCGTGAAACCCGTGCTCCGTAAACTGTTGCGGGTGACTGTACATGGAGAATGTGTAAAGAAAAACCAAAAGTGTTTGCAAGAACAAGAGAGGGAAATGCATAGACAGCACCGTTTTTTTAATACAGATGCATTAAAATAATAATTAATGAACGGAGGTGGCGTGCAAAAATTACTCTATACAATGCCACGACTGTACAGGTACTCTCAGGTTGCAATCATTCAGGACACATCTTGTGGGCACTTTTCAAGCTACTTTCTAAGAAATGATTTCCTTAAATTATGCTGCAGTCACATTCTGTGCTGAAATATATTGCCGTGTTGCCCAACCACACTGCACTGTGAAATTGGAGCAGTGAACAATCCCTTACTTTAGTAGGCTGGTAGTACAAGACGACAAGGTAGCGATTGCACACGTTGAAACCCGACAGGTGATCACAGGCGTTCTTGGCATCAAAGATGTCTTCGTAGACAACAAAAGCCGTACCACGAGTCTCTGGTGTATTTCCACTGCATGTGAAAAAGAAACATTAGTAAGAACTTGCAGAACTCAAACACAATATATTTGGCACAAGACCATTAGCACACAGGGTGCACGAGCTAACTTTAACAGATTTATAAAATTGTCAATGCACTTATAGGAGGGCATCATTAAAAGCACGTTGTTCATCACTCTGTGAAGCAAGCAACACACTTTCTTATGTTTAATTGCCATATTTACTTAAGGTTATATTAACCAGCTTTACAAATATCACATTTACAGTAAAGTTTCAAATGAGAATGCCGTAGACCTATAAGCCTGATGGAATCATCCAAAAATTCTAAAATTTAGAAAGAATAACATTACATAGAAACCTAGAATGATCAATTGATCTCTACATCAGAGCAATTATTTTGAGCACAGCCCTTTAGGTGCCAAAGACAAGCCTTACACATGCAGAAACGATTTTGACAAGAACTAGCAGAAAGCAAGAGCCTGACTTGTCCACACATTCTGCTGCTCATTTTAAATACCAGCGAACGAGGTGCAGTTGTACAATGTTTGCCTCAACTATCTCCGAGGAAGACTTGGTGCTAAGTGAGTACATCAAGAGCAATAGTCCTTGGTATGTTGTTGATAAGGTGCAAGGAACACTGTTTTTAGTTTTTAAATTTTGCATAAATGTTAATTAATACACACATGTCATATATGTGTTTGGCCTCAGTGGTAATTATCTTATTCTCTTAGGGTGGAAAATAAGAGGAACATATATCTTCTGGTCATTTCTTTCAGATTTTTAACCAGCGATCAAAAGCGTTAGCGACGACACTACATGTTGCCGACAAAGCCCGCAGAGGCAGCACAGTGTGACGTGGCTGATGTCCTTAATGGTAGATTTCATTCTGTGCACTGAAATTTTCTCTCATAGTTTCATGTTCATTGCATGCATTATGGTACCTAGATTTGATGTTTAATTGTACCTTTCACCAGAGTTCATCTGGAGCACACAGAGTGCAACAAGTCTCCTCAGGCTGCGAAGTGCTAATCGGAAAATGTGGTGTCAGTTGTTTCAAGGCAGAAGAGCACCATATGGTACTCAGTTTCATACAGAAAGCAACTCTATGAAGGCTAGAGAGACTTCTTGCACTGCTTGAACTCGCAAACAAAAATTGTGCATCACGCATGAAAGATCGATATTGTTATGGCGTCATGTAATTCAATGTAAAGCTCAATCTCATAATTTTACATTGCAAGATATGATGTAAACATTACATGGAAGGCGTTCAAAATCTGAAACTATTTATTATAGAACAAGCACAGTGACACATTTCTGCGACGAGCGGCCACGGTACACCACTTGCGCTAACAACCTTAACATAGTATGTCACATACTGGAAGCACGGAGGTGCGTAAATAATATGCGACGCCATGTAATCTTATGTCTGCAAGTTGCAGTAGTAATATATGACGTAGTTAGCCCAAAGAAAGCATCGCAGATAAATAAACACCTGTACTACTGCAATAAAAAGCATAGAACGAGACTTCTACGACTGCACTACTTGCGTAGCTCCCACAGCATTGCCTGATAAGTATGAAAACATGTATAGGATGCCTATTGTGCAGCTAAATGCATTCAATGCTGCATTGTATTGATATGGTATTGAATTAGGCATCTATATGTGGAAGCAATGCTTAGTCTCAGATACACGCTTTTCTGTGCCCAAAAGCTTCACTTGGCACTTGTCTTTTTTTTAAGGGTGGTAAATGTACAGCAGAGGACAAAATAATACAGGATCTGTGAGTGCGTGCTAAACACATTCTTGCGCCTTTTAACAAAGCAAGTATCTTCTGTTGAGACATAGCATAGTGCATCCGTGTCTTTTCATGCTTGTGTGCTTGCTCATACGAACACTTTTTGCCAGCCTGTTGTCAGAATCACAATGATTGCAGAAGATTACACTAGGAGAGCACTGTTGTTTTCGTTATTACAGCCAAAACAGACGGTGCTCTCCTAGCGTAATCTGCTGCAATCATCGCAATTCTGACAACAGGCTGATGAAAAAGTGGGCGTGTGGGCAGGCACACAAGCATGAAAGGACATGGATGCACTATGCCATGTCTCAACAGAAGATACTTGCTTTGTTAAAGGACACAAGAACGCAGTTTTGCAAGTGCTCGCAGATCCCGCATTATTTTGTTCCCGCCTGTACACAGTGTATGAAGAAGACCATGCCACATATCTGATTCTGTTAACCACTCACGGATACATTCTCATGGCCACCACATGGAGGAACATTGATTATGTTATAAGCCACTATATAATTGACTTTTTTCCAATAGCATCATGTAAGCTATGAATAGTGCTTCAGCATGTTGTGCAGAACGTCACACACCCAATCTCACAAAACGCTCTGAGAAGCAGTTAGTGAAATACATACTGTTCAGATTCAGGCACCACCTCGCAAAGGGGTTGGTGCAGGGTTTGATCCCATGACAAGGACGAATTCTTCTTCAACTGCGAAGCTTTCCTTCTAAGAACCCCGTGACTGTTTCCTCTGCAGCTTCGCACTGCCCTTAGCTACATGGCAATTTTCATTTATTTTTACGAGTGCTAATCAGTCTTGATTGATCAAACATAGCCAAATTTGCAACCTCACCGTTTTGCAGGAGTAAAACATAAACGTCTTGCTTAATACACCGAACGCCTTGCTTTAGAGTATGAACAATGTCCGCAAGATTGCTAAAATCACATGAAATTTTCCACAGGGAACATGTACTGGGTTATCATATTAGTGCTACATTACTGTCAGCTCCCAGTAAAAAAAAATTGAGTCTAGTTGAATTTTTCAATGGGATTCAACTGGTTCCAATTGGACACCATCGGAGGCCCAAGTTCCAGTTGGGCATCATGAGAAGTCCAGTTGGTTCCAGTCAGGCATCACTGGAGCTTGGTATGACAATTGGTCCAAAATGGACCCAATTGGAAGTCGATGAGTAATCTCGCGAAACAACAGAATAGTTCATAACAATAATAGCAGAATTATAAGGTTAGGTTTCAAGTAAAAGATCTTTGTATTTTGTTGTGATGAATGGAGAGAAGCATTTAGCTTTCAGTCAAGTTAAATATTTATCTTGAAATTTTACCAATTTCTCATGAACCACTGGCACCACTTGGTCAACCAAATTTTGTTCACATATATAGCACCTGACATGCATCTCTCATATATTGAAGTGGTGAGTGTTCGGTATGTCAGTGAAGAGAATTGCCGTAGTGTTTTCATGTATGAGCATGCTTCTCAAAAGGAGTTTCAAGTATATATGTTTCACATCATGGTTAGGGCTCACCTAGGCTTTTTTTTTCCTTTCCTTCGGTTTTCATGTTGGCCCCAAAGTCTAATTCAGAGACCGATTGGGTGCAATTGTGTTCAAAAAACCAATTGGTCCTGTTGGACCTGTTGAATTTTTTCCAATGGGTATCCCAAAACATAATTGGAAATATCCAATTGGTTGCAATTAGAAATTTCCAACTGGTTTGGGCATTTTTGTTTTTTAACTGGGCTTCGTGATGCAATACAACGCCCGAGACGTTATAATCACCGACACATCGCTCTCTCTTTATATATATATATATATATATATATATATATGAATAATTGAGATAAGAGGACCAGCTTTCACAGAACAATAGCTTTTTAGTGTGACGATCAAACGGGAGGAGTGAATCAGAGTTTTAAAAAAAAGTTATGGGGTTTTACGTGCGAAAACCACGATCTGATTTTGTGGCACGTTAACGTGCACCTAAATCTAAGTACACGCATGTTTTCGCATATCGCCCCCATAGACATGCGGCCGCCGCGGCCGGGATTCGATCCCACGACATCGTGCTTAGCAGCCCAACAGATCAGTGAATTTGCTTGTAATAAACAAGATGAAAGTGTCACTTACACCCTAATCTGTCTGATGGCTCCGTACTTGCCGAAGATATCGTACATTTCCTCCCCTGAGATCTTGTACGGGAGATTCCGGACGTACAATATTCGGTTCACTTCTGGCGGCAGCCGAACCTGCACATGAAAAAGCAAATAATTAGCTGAACGCTTATGAAAGTGTGGAAACACTACAGGCACCTAGGCAGGTGACAACACACCTTGCGATCAATCGAGAAAAGAACGAGGGCATATAACCTACGTGTCTTAAAGACCTTTATATTTGAAATAGCACTCTTAAGAGATACAATACAAACAGATACAACACAATACAAAGGCGAAACTTACGCTAGTTTTCCTTTGCATCGCCATGATTGCGTTTTGTTTTAACCGACTACAACATAAAGAGACAACTAAGGCATAGTTTGACTCGGCTTGGCTGTGAACGCAAAAATTGGTTGTAACCACAAATAAAATCAATCAACCATACTTTGTGTTTAAATAAATAATTAAGCAGCAATACCATCGGCGTATTCAGTTAAAATAGTTTATTCCTGAGTTACTTTTTTGTAACAGATTAATGTGAGTTGTAGCAGTGGTTGGTATGAAGTCAGCGTAAGCCGTGCTCGTAGCCGTCGCGAGTACGCTTTGGTTGGCTTTGCGAGGGTGTTGTAAGCGGCAGCAGCTTTGCGTCGGCGTAAACAAATCCGCAGAAGAATCGTCACCCCGGCACTTGACAACCGCGCCTGCGTCTATGTCTACTACCCCAAGGGAAGAACGGAAGGCGTTCACGATGTCGGGGAGCGGTAAGAGCAACTGCCGAGCTTTGCTTCAAACAACGTCGTCGTGTAGGCTTAGGTATCAGCTGCTCCACCGGTCGAGTTGGCATTCCCTACTCCGAGAAAGCTTAGCAGCTGTTATGTTTTAGTTGGTCCTTCACAAAATTACTTGACGCCGTGAGTCGCCGTTTGGTTGAGAACCAAATTGAGAATCGTCTTGTAACGAAATTCACGTCGTAAACGGGAAATTCACGTCGCTCCGTGGGAGGCGTACTAAAATCGATAAATTCCGCAGTAGCGAAGCTGTGTCGTGCTGCACTGTTCTAAGCGGTTGACCGCTCTTGCGCATGAGGCTAAATGTGCCTTTGCACTTTTCATGTGGTTCACGTTGCCGCATGCTGGAGCACCTGTTCGCACGCCCACTTAATGATGAGTGCACGGGCTTCTCGGGGGTTTTATTCCGTGGCACATAATAGCTCTCAAGCGACAGCCAAGGCAGCCTTCACCGTAACTATCTAATTGTGCAAATTTCGAACGACATACGCCGAGTTGGTTCCAATATTCGGCCCGTACGCAAAGATTCATTACGGCAATCCGACGCCACTGTGCTGGCAGATTCTGTAGGCATTGTTGTGCAATGACTCGCGGCCGGTGACTCGGTCGTTCGCTCCCAGACCCGCGCACAAAAGGAACCTGTTTGCATGAGGTAGTTCTGTTGCAACCTAGATGTGTGATCGGTTTTCGGGTGTATCCGGCGCGGTCTTTTCTTTATGGATCTGGTTTAGTTTTTGGCTGTTACGGCCATGCTGGCGCAGCGTGTGGGCGGGTGCACTCTGCAAAATGGAAGCGGCCGGCGAGCGAGCTTCGGATGCGAATTTAATTCACCGACCGCAGCTGTCGCGAAACGCTCAACAGAGTGTCTTATCTGGTGTCGTTATTGCTAGCGAACAAAGCTGTAATGAAGCGAAGTACTATGTAAAAGCTTCCTTTATCCGTGGAAGCAACGTTATGTTGCGCGTCCGGCAGTATTTTTTTGTGCTTGCACTGTGGAAATCGAAAACTCGTAAAACGCTACAGACATGCTACTGTTGCAGAGTGTTTCTGAGCTTAAGCGTCGACTTTTTCTGTCATTTTTGCTGCGTTGCCTGTGATTGCAATCAGCGTGCCCCTCAGCTCATTGACCGATACCGCAGATAGCTGTTATTCTTTAGTTGTGCTTAAGCTACTCATTGTCACTTAGTCTCGAGACGCGTTTATTGACAGTGCAACGAATAAGTGTGATGAGTGGAATAGTGATACTTTTACGTGACATGCACTAGAGAACCATGCATAAATAATAAAATTCTAAAGCGTCAAACCACACCAGTAAACATCTATGGGCAGGCAATTAATGAAAATATTGCAACATGGAGTGAGCACGCGACCGGAGTGGCAATCCACAACATTATTGGGGTTATGTGAATAGCAAGTCACCGCCAAAGTTAATGAAAAATGGTAAAATTACTTTACAAATGTAATTATTATGCTAATTACATCTCGAAGAATTGTGCAAGTATAATTGCAAAAAAAAAAATATGCACGTTTTTTTGCGGACGGCAATGGTGCAGTGTGCATTATCTCTTAAAAGTACTAAGATGTGAACTTGCTTCATTGAAGCCCTGTGTCAGTTCATTTGATCACACATACCCATGACTTTTCTCATGAAATGCCTGTATGAAAATATTTTTACAAATAAACATCTCGTATCTTTGAAATTACAAATGCTGTGACCCCTCTTGTCTAATTATCACTGCAATAAATATTACCTCAGGGGAGCAGTTTACATACTACAGTTTTACTTCAGTAATGTCAGTGATTTTTGTTTTCAACAAGTGAACAAACAAAAAGTTACACGAAATCATTTTACTCAACTGTCAGACTTATCGTACGTTATCAAGATTTCTTCCGGGGAGCTTCATGCCAGTAAGTGTTGCGCATGCAGAATCTCTTATTACAAGTAAGCCGAGATGTCTGGCTGATAATACACCACGTCTCTGGTCTACACCTCACATTTTCTCATATGCTGCAAACATAGGCTAACTTTGGGCTTTTGTCGGTTGCATTACGCCGGTCTAGACGAGATGGCTTTTATATGCATTCTAAATTTGGCACGACAGGACAGGCTTGGGAGATTTATAATACATTCATACCATAAAGTTGTAAAAAGAAGTTTAGCCAGTTGCGAAAGGCCCATAAATGACCTCTAAACATATAATAGCAGCTCCGAAAAGCAAATGCAAAAGTAGTGTTTAGCAAAGTAAATATTAAAACATGAATTTGCATAAAGTTACACATTTAGTACATGCACACACAAAAACACGTACACGTAAGTACGTATACATGTGTGAGAAAAACGAGATGCTCGGCAGATGAACACAACAGAAGCCAGTAGGTTTAAAACGTGGACGCACTCCGGAAGATATTGCAGGCGAACACGCCCACGTTTGTTGATATGCACGTTATGTGTATCAGCATCTCTGTGCCAACTGTACTCTGCCACGCAACATTTTAAGTGCAATTGTTTCTCGCATGTTGGAGGCCACCGAGTCGGCGACGTGAACGCGCGCGGACACTCGGTCAGATAAGCGGAGAAAGCGAGTGGTCAAAATGTGTCGCGTCAAGTGACAGAGCGCGCGTACCGCAGCGCTGTCTTTCGGATTGGCAACTGCCAGAGGCGGCCACGGGCGTGGAAAGCTAGGCGTCAGCACCCGCCCACGACGGAGGGGCCAGTGACTGGGCTGACTGGCGTTGATCTGTATACTATCGAGCCGTCTGCACGATTCGCGAGGGCAACTGACAGGCGTCTATTTTCGCCTTGGGGCTGTTGGCGTTTCGAGGAACATTTTGTCATCCCGGCGCTGCTTCTGGTAAGCGGCTGTTGGATTGCGGCCAGCGGAAGTGGAGCGCGCTGCCTCGTCGGTTTGATTGTTGGTGCCGAGTACAAGAGCGAGCTGCGCAATTTGCGTGCGCCTTGCGTTGTAGCTGCAGGGCTGGTATAACGTAAAGCTATTCCAATGTGGTCTGCGGTTGGTTCCCTGTGCCCGAACAATCCTTACGTCACTAACCGCCCGTCACGCCGCTAGAGTCAATAGGCGGCGGGCTCTCGGGGGAATACTCTTGGAAAAACTTTGCACCCTTTGGGGTGCATCTTGTCCCACAACGATAATCGTCATCTCTTACCCGCAGTTCCTTTCCCGCACGCTGCGAGCCCGGTACTTCCAAGTGACGAACGGCACGCGCGTGCGACAGGAAAGTAGCGAGCGCAGCGTTTCCAAGACAGGAAACGCAAGCAAGACAGACGACGATTATTGTTGTGGGACAAATATACACCCCGAAGGGTATAGCTGTTTCAAGAATGTAGTAACGGGAACTTCGCGAGTTCAAGCCCTTGAGCCGACGCATACGCGACTCCAAAGTGTGTTCCTTGCGAGGTGCTTTATTTTTTTGCCCGCCCTATGTACGACTAATTGTGCACAGAATAATATTGTTCTGTCTGTGTTCGTGTAATCGGAAATTCGTATGATCGAAAACGGACTAAATAGGTAAACTCCAAGCCCATAATTGGGAATGCCTCGAGTCTGTACGCAAGCGTTCGGGTAATCGGAAATTCGTACGGTCAGCAACGACACGGATTATTACTAAATCCAAGTCCACAATGAAGAAAATCGTGTGGCTTTGAAAACGGCGTCTGATCGCGCTCATGTTGTACAGATTATCGTGCAGATGCTATTCACGAACGGCACCGCGAGTGCAACTGAAGCTCATTTCCGTTACACCGATCGATAGCGCTTGCCGACAGCCGTATTATAAATATTTGCGCAGTTTCGAAACTCTGTCCATTATATGTTTCGACCCGGACCTTTTGCCTGCATTACATGAACATTATCGCATGTCTCACCCCCGGACGCAGTCGATCGTTGCCTTTCATTTAATTCTTTATCTTCCTTTTTTTTTTTTTTTTTGCACGCTTTCCTGCCTCGCGCTCGCCGCTACATTACTCCATTGTTCGGCTGGCTTCTGTATGCCCCCGTTTTGCTCATGTTTCGCACTTGCAAGCTTTTTCGGCGTGACGCACTCCATTGGAACGTCGCTTCGGCAGCTAATTTCTATTGCCTGGCTCGCGCTCGCACGCAGCTAAATAAAGGTGTTGTCACGCATCTGCGCGCACGTATTAGCGGTACTTTTTTTCCGCTTGCAAAAAAGCAAGACTCCGACGAATTGTCCACAGGCCTAACGGTTCACGTGGCCCGAGATTAGAAAACGGTAAGCTGGACGAGTTATGTTAATATCGGACGTGTTGTGTTAGTTTGTCCGTTTCGCGCTGTTAAGTTTCGAGAGAAAAAAAGATATTAAAGAAATCCAGATTTTATGCGTGTGTTTTGCTTCAAATGCGGGGTTAAAGTGGATTGCGCTTTCGCATTAGCCGATTCGCAAAGGCTTCGTGATGGAAGCGCAGTTAAATTTGTAGCGGTTACTTTTTAACGGTTACTAAGAAAACCTACTCTTGTCGCGCTATGTTCACTTAAGTCCTTAAATCTACAGTTCGCGGCGAATAGCTCGAAAATAAAATATATGGAAGCACCGTAGTGTCAGCATGATGTGCAACAATGCACCAAACATTGCAGCCTATCGTAAAAGAACAGTATATAATTAGAGAAGGTTTGCGGACACTCCGTTGCGCACCCAAGGCCTGCTTGGGTTTTGCTGGCGCACGAGCGGTTTGCGCAATCTTCTTGCGTCTCCTAACCTAAGACTCTCTTGTAGCGCACTAACGCCTATACGTCTCAAGCTGCAGCCGTGTATTTCTAGCATGCACGTTAGAATAATGAGCAGCTGACGTTATCTGCCGACGTTTGTCAAACATACTACTTGTTCGCATGCACGTTCCTAAGCAAAATGCAGCTGTTGCTCCAACACAAGGAAAAACAAAGTGGTTTTGAATACGGTACAAAAACTTGATAACTCGGCACTGCCGCTCGGCAGACTGTGGGCTGTACACCGGCAGACAAGGCTGTCATTACCAACTAATCGCTTAGCACATGCCACCTGTAGGCTTTTGGGGTAGTTCAAAGTCGGTAACAGCTACAAAAAGAAATAAGTACATTCATTGACTCTTCCTTTGAAAAGGTATACATTTATTTGGTTGCGTAGCTCCTGGCGATTCGCCTTGCTCTCTGCGTCGAAGAAGGGTGTCACATCACCGGCGGGCGAAGCTTCCTCTCAATGGGAGCCGTCTTTCCTTTCTTTAGATCACTATCATCATCGAAGTTTGCCCCGAAGTGCGTCGGTGTGGTTCTACGGGTGGCAGCTATGTCCCGCAGCTGTGTCGCGTCGTCCATTTCCGCTGCATTGTTTCGACGCTTCCTGGCAGAGATAGCTGGCGACCGGAACGCAAGGTAAATGCGAATTCGCGGGCACGTTGCTACGAATTCCAGTCTCGTGCCCTTCTTGCAGACCTCTGACCGTAGGACTGACGAACACCTATATCGCACTCTCACTGTCGACGAAAAAGTGCTTCGCGTGTCTGCTTTCTAAAGCGAGGCTTTCTCGGCGAACTCCCCCGGACTTTGCTAACCGCGTGGCTGCTGCATTGCCGCGAGTAGAAGAAACGAAATACGTGCTCCTTGTGGGATCGAACTTCGATCATACATACCCGCCCCGGTAGCTTAGCGACTATGGTGTTGCGCTGCTAAGCCACGAGATCGCGGGATCAAATCCCGACCGCGGCGCTCGCATTTCGATGGGGGCGAAGTGAGGGGGAAAAAAAAGAAAAAAAAAAAAAACTCGTGTCCCGTGCATTGGGGGCACGTTAAAGATCTCCTGGTGGTAAAAAAATTCACCCAGGAGTCCCCCCACTACTGCGTGCCTCGTAATCAAATCGTCGTTTTTTGGCACGTAAAACCGCAGAATTCAATTCAGCCTCGGGTCTCCCACCGCCAGAGCCCGGCGATTTAATCAGTCGCACGCGTATACTTGTGCCAAACTTCGGACGACTGGCGCGTGCATTGCATCGCGTATGTAACACGTTTCCGCGAGAGTAGTTTCCATTTGGCCACCGAAGCTGAAATGAAACCTTACCAACACTGTCTTTCGTCGTCGTGCTTCTCTCCGCGTGCATCCCTCCTCGCAATACCTCCCTCGACAAGCACATGGCCTTAGTTCTTCGCCACATCACTGCGTCGACGTCTTCCTTTTCCTTTTTCTTTCTTTTTATTTCTTTTACAGTACGCATTTGCTTGAACTGCAGTTAGCATTGTCGGCATAGCTTGCCAACGGTGTAGCCCGTAAGCACTGCATGACATTAAAGTTGGAACAAACATTGTTCAATAAAGTGAACACGTTGCTAAGATGACAGTGCACTTTTACAGTGCTCAGAGATTGAAACTCGATACTCAGACAGCATGGCAGCCGGCGCTTTTTGCGCCACCGGTGATCGCTGGGTGATCGATGAGGAGGCCGAAGGCAGTTACAGTGCATAAAAAAAAAAAAATCTGGCTTTCATGTGGCACAAAAATGCATCATCTCAGTGTCACCAGCGCCCACCGGTGGCGCAGGAAAGTACCGGTCGCCATGTTAGAGTATCGCGTTTCAATCGCTGAGCACTTTACACATCGCGTTTAGTGTTGGAACACTTAATTAGCCGCTTCATGAAAAGCTTCGCTTTAGATATTCCAACATGTGCATTGGATCTGCATTTGTTTTTCTTTTGTTTGACGGTTACGCTACTGCGCCAAAACATCAGGACAAAAAAGAAAAAGACGCAGACAGGACGAAGTGCAGATTTCAACCTTTATTGATCGAAACATCGCAAGCGTACGTATACTGGCGAAATATCGCGTGCACAGCAAATCATAGCTGGGTTTACGTCATGTATCTCTCCATCTTCAGTTCTTCACGACTTAAGAACTAGCTATCGTGCTCGGGGAAGTTCATGCGAGTACAGTGGGACTTGAGTGTTTACCGTTGGCTATACATATCCTCCGTCGCGGCGAACGAGGAAGAGACGCCGCCGACTGTAAAAAGAGAATTTGTATGGTGTGTGTTCCGCGCAGTGCTGGACCAACTATAGCCCGTTTTTTACCGCAGAAAACACACACTAATGACCGTGTCCCTTGGATGCGTGCAGTGGAGTTTTACTTGATGTAGTGTTCGTTTCTAGCGTCTAACGTCAGCGTGGTGTAGAGTGTGACCTCGTTCACGCACGAGTGCTTTTCATTTTTTTTTTTTTTTTTACCATGCAGAAGTATTAAAAATGGCCTGTGGCAGGTAGCGTAATTCTAGTCGTTGAGCTGTATTACTCAGAGGCGGGCGTTCCTGGCGCAATAAATCTAAATGCATATTGGAATAATGAACAAAAACTCACTAATTATCTCCTTAATTACTTTACGGCACATATTGCAATTTACGAGTTGTAGCCGGTGGGTTCGCGTGGCGTATCTACATACTTGGAACCATTTTTCAGGATGACACCAGTCTCGGGATATTATTTCCCAAAGTGTGGAACGAAATGCGTGGTCGTTCCAGTTACTTTTTTGCTTCAATGCGCCTTGTCGCGCTTTGTTGAAAAGTGGAACAACAGTACATCTTTACCGTAAATTTCACGGCACATACATCTCTAAACCCGTGCGATGCTTAGAACTCGTTCCAAGTGGATATGCCTCGTATAAACTCGCCGGCTACAATCCGTAAATTACAATATGTGCAGTAAATTAATTAATCGAAAGGAGTTAAATTTTTCAACCTCCGCACTACGCGTGCGTTGCTTGGATACACGGCGCGGAGTCATTCCGCGTCCGCGTTCTTGGGTAAATGTTTATACTTAGATGGTCTTTTAACCCTGGGAGTCTTAGCGCCACTCGTGTCCATGGGGGGGCGATGTGGAACATCTTTTTTGACAGATGGTGTCGTGTAGTATGTGTACTTTAGCAGGCAGCTGACCAATAAGATTAACCCTCGTATATATACTACCTGAATGCATCAAACCTGCCGTAGTCGAGACCCTCACTATGCAATAAGCAAGGTCTCGTACACGTACATAAATCCCCAAGGAATGTAGACAGAGTCCGTCGTAGCTCAAGTGGCGAAGCTACTACGCACGCGTAGTGCGGAAGGAGCGAGTTCGACTCCCACCTGCGGCAAGTTTCCTGCTTTTTTTTTTTTGTCCACTTATGTTTCGGTTTACCTCATCGCTTCTGCACTTCAATCAAGACAACAAATAATTGCAAATTGCGGTGATTCAGGCGTGCCTTGCCCACATAGTTACGTTAGCGTTGACTGCGCAATAAGTTCCGCGTCGTCGAAGCTCGACGCGGTATGGGTTACAGCGTCTGGTGTCCGCCCATAGCGCGTTTTCCGTTCCCACCGGACAGCTATGTTCGAGGTCGACTTGTTCCACCGTGCGCGTGCGTAAAGCTCAAGTCACGCACGCTCTGGTTTTTAGTTTGATTTTATTATTCGGCATGCGGGAGTCTGCGAAAACTTCGAAGTTTTCGCAGACGCTGACAGCGCGAAATTTGCGATCCAAACTCGAGGTTT
The DNA here is from genome assembly GCF_023375885.2 of Dermacentor andersoni. Lineage (NCBI taxonomy): Eukaryota > Metazoa > Arthropoda > Arachnida > Ixodida > Ixodidae > Dermacentor > Dermacentor andersoni. The sequence continues at coordinate 70,145,959 of NC_092817.1, forward strand.
GAAACTATCTAGAGCGCTCGCCTTGGCTTTGCGGGAGTAGTAGTCGTAGAATATGTTGGTTGTTTCATGGAATCCATTCAGTTGCGAATTATGGACTGTCGGTAAACGTGTCAGTCACATAAAAATTTTATTTCATGGCACTGCGGACTCCTTTGCGAGTGTTGTGAGGCTGCTCTGGGCATTATCTAGTGAGCCTTTGTAACTGACAAGCTCTTAGACATCGATATAGCGAGCAGCCATGTTAGCATGTTTTTTTTATATATATATAAGCTTGATTGAGTAACCGCTTTAAAGCACGGGAACACGTTATTGACCTGAAGCATTACGAGAAACCGATGATTTCGTCATTACTACATGTTTAATGAAACGCGCAGCTAGCCGAGCGTGGTAGTGTCTTCAGGAAAACGGTCGTGTGTAGCAGTACTCGGTACACAGGCAGTTAAAAAGAGCCACAGCGAGTAAGCGGAAGGGTTCAGTTTACTCGCAGCTCTACTACGTCCGTGGCTTGTTTCTCGACTCCACTGGACAAAAGTGATAAAAACAAGTCCCGTACCAAAATTTACGTACACCGTGACTTGGAAGGGTTGATTTATAAAGGAAAGAGGCAGAGAGGGAGTTGGCTGCTGGCTACAGTGTAGCCGTCTATAGCTTTGGCTGCTGACTTTTATTGAACTAGATTATTCCGCTATACTGCTACAGCCTGAGCGGCGGCCAGCGGAGGCGGATATGGGGTGCAGGAGTATATGTGACAAAGATAAATAATGAGAGGATAGAGTGGTAGGTGAAACTTTATACATTTATTTACAAGTAGTGCATATGTCGGCATTTTGCCCATAGCTCGCCCGCAGGGTCACGTCACCTAGTTTTCTCTGCGCAGCGCACTATCACTGCGATTATTGCTTGTAGACCAGCCGGGTTGTAAGGCCCGGATTCGTTGCGAAAATTATCTTCCATTTCCGAACACGTGGTCCGCTTCTTGTTGAGCTACCGGAAACGCGATAAGGTGCGCTTGAGCAAACAGGCGGCGATGTGTGGACGCGGGCTCATTTCCGGCCCCGGAAGCGGCATCTAAATGTTATGGTGGCCATGTATTTATTGCTTACTTTTGCTTTTTTGGGCTTAATATTCTTTGATAAATTTCATCGCCGCATTCGCACGGATATGGTGTGTTCTTTCTTCTTGTAAGTAAATATTCGTATTCGATTCGAAAATTTTACTTTTGAATACCCCTATAGTAATGGCGAAAAACAAAACAGACGCCGACCTAGGCATGCATATATATATATATATATATATATATATATATATATATATATATATATATATATATATATATATAATATATTGGGAATTGACGTTTCGGCCCCAACGCGGAAGCATTGTTCACACTTCGGCTTCAGTATGGGGATTGGAACGTTTTTTTCACCTTGGTCGGCGTCTGTCTTGATTTTCACCGCGATTCCTCTTGACCCGACGAGATTTCGTCAGACTGTGGAGTTCACCTTACAGTAACAGCAAACTGATAGTGAAAGCTAAAATAAAAGCCTTTATTATGGGACCTCTGGTTTATTTTGCGCTGTATAGAATTGTATAAGACTCGCCCAACTTGCTGTGTTGATTAAAAATGAAAAGACGAAAATTCAAACAAAAGCGTGCGCTAGACAGCTCACGCGTAACATTGTACCGACGCACACTGCGGAAGTGGACGGCTCGAGCGTGTAAACACGTGCGTCGGACTACTTTAGCGTAGACCTTCTCGTGCCATACGGAGAAGCGACAGTACGGGTCAGCGCTGAACGTTATTCCAAGTGCAGTAACAGTGTTTCCCGGGATTAAAAATAATCTTTAAAAAACGCGTTTTTGGTACGACGTGTACAATCAGGCAAAGACTGGTGTTTGGTACGCTTCTCTGCTTTTTTTTTTTTTACGCGGTAGCTTATTGTTATTAATTATTGGACAGTAGCTTCCTTTGGTCCTTACTGCACAGTGCAACTAAGCAGACGACGTTCGGTTAAATCATTCGTGAAAAGGACTTACGCAAAACTTATATGGACAAGGCAACGATTTTGCATAATTATGGAGACTAACGTGTTAGATTTGTGCACGTTGAACGCTCAAATAGATGTAGCTTACAAGTATGCTATCCTTATTTGCAGTGCGCGGTTGGAGGACAGCGTCGGTGCGTTTTGTTTTAAAACTTACCAATTGGTCGGTAGTTTTTGTGAGGAATGCTTGGGGTATAAAATAAGGGAAAAAAGTCCTTCCGAGAGCCATTTCAACTTCTTTATTTTACGCACAAATGTTATTCAAGGTTCAGCACTTATCTGATAAAGGATGTCAACAGAGAGCTCATAGGTGACTCCGAACTGAGGCTTTTTTTAAATTCTGGCGTTTTTCTGACGATATGATTATGAGGCACGCCGTAATGGGGAACTCCGGATTGTGGTGTGCGTATGACCTTTCTGGATATCGTCGACCGCCGCAGACGTTTAAGTGCATGAAGCGAGCGTCATCCATTCGACTTGTGTCAGCGGTGGCTTTGCGACGATTCCGTTATGATACGTTTGGCTGTCTGGTAGGAAGTCCTCTCGGTCCGTCAAGGCGATTAGGTGGCAAGCGTGAGCCTTGTCTACACTGTGCAAAGCGCGCGAGTTCTCACAATTTCTTTTATAATCGTTATATGGTTACGACATAACTGTCATTGTTGCTGTTTCCCCCCATTATGAGCTGGTAATTAAGAGGCGTTTCAGGAAACTAGGGAGCCTGCATGCACCGACATGCATTTTCTCAACATTTGCTGAAACTTGGAGCTGCCAAGTTCTTGATTTTCAAGGCTTCGACGGGTACAACGCGAGCTTTGCTCCTGGGGCAAGCAGTACACTTGCTTATATTCTAGTTGAACTGATTAACTTTGGCGAAAGTTAAGCTGCGTATCTTCCTCCTTCGACGAAACAATTTCGCCAAACGACAGTGTTGACACCTGCAGCGCAAATGCATCGAAGCTCAACTGCACCAATAGCTGTCCGTAGAAACTGAATTTCTAAATAGCTGGTTATTGTCCTTGTTGTATCTAGTACCTTTACAGGCGACGGCAGCTGATAGTAAACGGCAGTAAAGCTCTGCGCTTGTGTGCAGTGATGTGCCTCGAGTAGTTGCGAAAACGTGTTTGTAATAACTCGACACACTCCATCGTTTTTCATGTAGACACAGTTCGATTACATACGTATATTACGGGAAAGAATCATTTTCAGGAGATTTATGCAGCTTACAACAATCGTCCGTTCAGATTCACTGCGGTGCTGTAACTTTGCCATTTCGTTGGTTTGATTGCAATCAGATTTTCTCGGTAGCTTTGAGAATTTTCTACCACGTCTGTTAGTGTTCATGGCATCTGGTCACGGGCAGAATGTATTTACGTTGTTCTTGTAAAAAAAAAAGGGGGGGGAGAAATCTGTTCGTGACACCAAGCGTAGATGCTTTTCTCGACTCTGTAGACTGAACAGCGAATGAGTAAATACCATGACGAAATACGAAAGGAAAGCCGTATTAAATATGGCAGTTCGTGGTAGCAAAGACATTGATAACGTTCGCTAGTGCGAAGCGCACTGGCACTTACGCACATCCATAAACCACTTTTGCGTAGAACAAAACTTTATTGGTAGAAAGGATTTCGTTGCCCCTAAAACGGTGTAACGTCGTGTGGTCGGGCCCCTATTCCAAGGCACCGCTGGCTCTCGCCATCCTTTCTGCCCTCCGGACCAGCCTGAGCTGATCCCCGAGGGCGGAGCTGGATAGCAATGCCTCCCACCTCGCTCTCGTATTATCTTCTTGTTCTTCTGTGTGAGCTGTGCAACTTCTTATTTTTTTCAGTAGCTGCTGAGCACTCAGTACTTCTGTAACCTAACATTATCTAACCAGTGTCCAATATATAGCTAACCGCTCTTACATCCCGTCCGGTTTCCTTCAGGCGCGGATCGATTGCATCTCGCACAGCCAGTCGCATAATGTATGCTCGGCCACGTTGCCCGTCTGCGTCCACACCTCCAAGAAAAAGAGGAGTTGGCTGGGCGGCTCGCCGCGTTGTCAAGAAGAGGAAGAAGGGTTGACGCGACCGAGCGCGGTTCAAAGGCCCGCGCTGACCCGGCCCTCCATGACGGCCTCATGCGGCGCTCGGATGGACGGATGGACGAAGACGTGAGGGAAGGAGGGGAAGAACGCACACTCGCCACCAGCACTGGCGTCAGCGTCAGCTCTGCATTGGGCGCCGTGGTCAGCGCCTCCTCCTCGAGACAGCAAAATGCGAGCTGCGAACACGAACGGGCGAGAAATGAACAGAAAAGGGGAGCAGGCGGCCACGGCGGCAGCGCTTCGAAAGGAGCTGCCTGCCAGGTCGAAGACGACGAGAAGCCCGTCGAAGAAAGAAAAGAGTGGGAAATGCCTGAAAAAAAGCAAGGGCGCGCGCGCGCATGAGTCACACTCTGCGTACTCGACGGTGCGGTCGGTGGCGAGGGCGGCGTACGCTGCGTCGAACGGAGCAGCCAGGTAGCGTAACAATGGGGAAAGAAGAAAAGAGAGCCCGTGAGAAAGGGTGACGGCCGGACCGGTGGTGGTGGTGGTGCTCGGGCCGGCCGCGGCGAGGGACGGACGTACTACGTCGTGTGGGGCTGTGCTCCGGTACAACGATGCCGTCGGCGTGCCTTTCCTCCTCGTCGCGGTGACCGCGTTCCGTGTGTACAGCGCTGCTGCCTGCCTTGGAGCCGGTCGCTCGCTCGCCACGTCGAGCGCTGGTGGACCGTCGTGCGGGACGGAGTAGCAGCAGCAGCGAAGTCGGTTCTTCGAGCGGCCGCCGTCATCTGGCTGGCCCGGGAAGAGCGCGCGCGCGTCGTCTGCGAGCAAGCGAGCGGCGCGGCGCTCCGCATGCATGGACCGCGCCGGGGCCGTGACGTACGAGGAGGACCCGTACCTGCCCGACTGCAAGGGCGGCGAGGAAGAGTCACCCGCGTACGACTCGGGTCAGGACCTCGGACAGGTGGGCGCGACCGACCCAACGCTCGACGACGAAGGGCGCAGTCTCCTCAGACTGGCAGCCGGCGAGGAGCTTGAGGAGTTGCACCACGGTGAGAAGCTTACTACGACGCGAGGACACGACGGTCCGTTTATTGCTTCGAGTTGCTTGCGTCGTTGAAACACGCCGGCCGAAGCGGCGACGACCAAGACTGCAGCAAGATGTGCGCCGTGCGAGCCCCTCCGTCGGCTACGCTCGCGCTCTCGGCCTGTGTTTGTTGCCTCGTTCTGGCAGTCCTTTATCGCAGTGCCATGTTTTCGCACTGTACTACCAGATGTAAGACGCCTCAACGTTATTTGCTTTTATGAGCACAATTTACTGGTCTTTCTCATGGCGCTGGGTGCTGCACCGGGTTGCGCTTCATGAACAGCTGTTAGTTGACTGAATGAGTATGGCATACGGCTTTTTATTTCATGGCCTTCTGGTGCACATATGGTATGTCTACTGTCTTGAAAGTTCATTTTTGTGCCTTATTTGTCCAGAGACTATTCAACTGAAATGTTGTGCACTGCTGTGAGAGCCACTTCGCTGCTGAGCATTTGACTAACTTGACTGTTTGACATCGTGTATGAACACTGCTGTGCTCTATGGATGCGTTCAGAAAATACTTCAATATAGAGTTGAAAAAATCTCACTACGAAGTACAGTATGAGATAATTCTGCATATTTTAAGGGCTTTGTGTGCTCGTTGGTTTCATTACAGTATTTAACATAAAGCAGCTCATGCTGCTAATTTATTAATCATGGAATTCAGTATCCTCTCTTGAAATGTAAAGCAGTTGCTGCTGAGTTACTGTTTTCTAGACATAATGTGGAACACGCTAGCATTGTCTGCAGACACTTTCATTGCAGTATGACAGACCTGGCATATGTACTTGACACCTTGTCATTTGATTGTGGCTTTTGCTGCGTGTACGTTGGATGATTGCCCAGTTTGCTCAAGCACTGTGGCATAGCAACTGAACTTTATGCACCTGCATCTGCTAGAGCTGGTTGCCCCGAGTTGGTTTTTAATGTTTCTTGGACAATAATTAATTTTGTCTTCAGCAACGTTAAAGTATTGAATTGTTTCCTTTTGTCTCTGTGCCTTGTTTCCAGCTGCTATAGCTGCATTAAAATTTGGGTGCAACGTAAAACTGATCCTGTACAGATCATCAGCTGATCGTTAAAGGAGTGCTAACATGTATATTCGAAGTTGTAGAATCTATACCACACACTTCTAGCACATAAAAGGATGACATCTCTATGAATGTCAGAAAATACTTATATTTTATTTGATAATAAGGTGCATCTTGAAATGTTGGACCTAGTGCTGCCAACATTGAGATAACATGAGAGAACAAAATTTTCTGACATTGTTTAGCAAGAAGGCTACATATGAGGGTGTTGCTTATAAAAAGAAAATATACACAAGAGTGCAGAACTAGCAGCGATCGTAGGAACAGAGCGGATCAGTGTATCTCGTGATGTCATGACGCATCTAGCTCCTGGGTACTGAAACTGTTTCATAGAAACAAGTATTATAGTAGGTTATTACTTAGGCCATTCTGGTGCTTGCCAGTTTTTTTCTTAGCATTTAGAGGACTTGGGCACTCACCTAACGTGAAAAAATGACCTCATACTTCACAGGGTCAAAATTAGTTTAGAGCTCTCCACTACAGCGTCTCGCACAACAGCTATTTTCTGAGACAGTAAGCTACATTATATAAATCTGATCTGCAGCCCTGTAGGGTTCCCCCCCCCCCCCCCTTCTTTCTTCAGACTGCTAGCTTTATTAGGTTCTTGCAGAGTGGATGCACAAATGATACTGAAGCATTACACACTAACAAAAGTGCATGCAGTTTATATTTACTATAGTCTTTGCAAGTCGGTTATAATGTAATCTGGATCTTCATTTATGGAAGCAAGGCCCTTCTTGGAATCCAAATTGCAGAATTTTAAGTTTACTTAGTCTTTCTTTATAACCTAGAAGTCTCATCACTCTTCTTTTTAAATCTGTCATTTATTAGACATTAATACAACTATAAAGTAAATGTAGTACAGAAGGAGGTTCCAAAATAAAACTGTCCAGGTGACCTCCTGACTCTTACCACTAGAATGGCCCAACTTCCTAGCTGATGTTTCTGCACACTTACCTGGTGCGGAAGTTTGCAATAACGGACTTTGCTTAAAGCTTCTCGTAGCCCTGTGGTAGGCATCGTCAATACTTTCATAATTCTGCTGTGCAAAGTGCCCGCTCCACCAAATAATGCCGAGCATAAAGCAGCAGTAGTTGAGCATATTTGAAAACAGTCCACAGGAAACACACGCTTTACTGTCAATGTCTGGAGCAAGAGGAAAAGAAGGAAGGAAAGGCAGGAAGGTGAACCAGATGCGCATCCTGTTTTCTACCCTACGTTAAGTTGGCTGAATTATGTGTATTACACTAAGACTCTTTAATTGTGTGTTTTACTCTAAGAAAGTTTTTGTTAAGGGTGTGTTTTGTTTCCCATGCACTGCAATTTAAGAGGCAAAGGTAACCTGTGCAAAGCATTCTTTAGATTTGCACGCGTCGAAGTAACATGCTGATGGCTTTCGTTCTGGGCTGCTCTTTGCAGAGAACTTCTTTGATGCGAGTGCCGACGTGAAAACAACCGACGCAACTCCAGACAGTGGAGTGCATGACCTGTCGGGAATGGACCCTGAAGAAAAGGCTCGCCAAGAGGCTGTGCTGAGGGATGAGCTGGCACAGGTGAGGCGTTGCAGCTGCACTGAAGTTTTGTCAGTTGTAGGGCACCAGTGAGGCAGCGTACCAGACACATTCAACCACTGTGCTTGCAGCTATGAAAGATCATGAAAAGTGCGTGTCAAGAGTATCAGAGGTGCAAATTCATAACAACCAATTTGCTGGCACCTGCTCAGCAGCACTTGCCAACATGTACAGCAGCTCGAATATCGTGTGTGAACCTATTGGGCATTCTTTTCTTATGAACATCCTCTCATTAACACTCTCTGGCCACGTTGCAGTACCCTGTGAATCCCAGAAGTTTGAATTAACTGAAGGTTTCATTCTAATTGAGCAAGTTCAAGGTGCATTAATATGTAATGAGCCAGCCTCAGATTATTGTGATTTTTCTTTCTTTGATTTTTCAAGCTTTATTAAATCCATGCGATCGATACAGTGTAATAAGATGCAGTGTAACATTGCTCCAATGGTCCCAAGTCTTGGGGATCACATCAGGGCCCTTGTTTGAATGAATTAGCATCTAGAATCATCCAAGTTTGAGTCATCTCAAGTCAACTGTAGTTTCTGTAGGGAAATTCTCACCGATCTTGTCCAGTGTCCCTGCATGGTATTGTGCCCACTTCAAGTGGATGCTAATAAGCAGCACTTTGGGCAGGTCAACTATTCTTTCAAAACCTTAATATCCTTCATTTGGCAGTAAAAAGTTGACTTTACAGGAGAAACTGAAGGCCAAACTTTGTTTCTTTAATTTCTTTGCAGGACAAGCGAGCTGCCAGTATGGCAGTGTGACATCCTGGATTTCAAAGTATTTTCATATGTTTTGGCACGAAAGCTCCTGGAACTTGCTGGGTTCACAATGTTGTTCATTTACAATGCAATGTACCGTATAAATCTGAATATAGGTCCACCTCTGGCTGTGAGGGATGTCCAAATGAGAAAGTAGAAATGTGCCATACAGTTAACTAAAAAACATACTTTGTTTGGTCAGTTCGCTCATTTGTCATCAGAGACTGCAACCGCACGTCATGATTCTTGTCTGAGGACAGCTGCTAGTCACTTTTTGACATCCCAGAGCTCATCATCGGTGATGCCCAAAAATTTATTATGCAGAACTAGGCGTTCACAACACTGTCATTGGGCATTGGGTGACTTGCATTACACACCACGCATGCATGTGTAGCGACCATTGTAGCTGGCCTGTAGGCAATAGCAGCTTCAGGTATTTTGCACCGTGTTCGCAGACTACAGTGACTGAAAACGATATCTCTTGTCCTGCCAACATGTCCTAGCAGATAACTGTCCTTCCGCTGTAGTCTCGTTACAAAGTACTAAAAGCTCATAATTACAAGTGCCGAAAGCTTTCGCAGATGCAACTCCTCCTGGGAAAGTCTAGCCTTTCCGTTTCATGAAGTTATGCAATTATGAGTGAATTTAACTGCCTTTGTGATGAATAGCACCGACCGTTACTGGGAGAATTCAAGCGTGATGCTCACGAGAAAATTCCACTTGTCTTTGGCATATTCACTTCTGCATATTATATCTCATCGTTTTGGAATGCAGTACTAAATCCAAACCGAGGCCTGCTAATTTTGTGCCCAAAAATAGTTGTAAAGTTTTTACAATATTCCTCCATTACCGATAAACAATCAGCTTTCTGTGTAGATGCTGTCAAAATCCATGACCTCTCTGCAAGCTGGTGTGAGAACTTCATTAAGGTGTATCCTGTCTTTCGTTTTTGTTATTAGCCTCCTCTCATGGCAAAAGTGATAGTTTCTCTGTTGTAGAAACGTAGGTTACTGGTGAAGCTTTAGCTTCTCTTTAGTGTCCCATTAGCCCACTACATTCTCATTGCACGCACTGCAGGTGGAGGAAGAGATCCAGTCCCTGAGGACTGTGCTGGCAACCAAGGTGGCCAGGTCTCAGGAGCTGAAACGCCAGCTGGGCATCAGTGTCTGGAAGGAGCTCAAGGATGACATGGAGCAGGGTATCAAGAACATCCAAGACACTGCAGCGTAAGGGGCACCCCTTTTTTTCTTTCTGAAGAGTCGAAGGTGACGGGGAAGAAGTTGGTAGATGTGACTATATGAAGAAGAAATAATGAAGCACCAAGCAGCTGGGTATCTCGTTACATGTGAACTGAAGCACAGTTGGCCATGGCCTGTTGAAGTGCTGGCTACAATCATGGATGCTAAAATTAGGGCTCGGGGTCTCCAGAAAGCGCAGAAAAATTCCCACATGTGAATGCAGTCTTAAAGGGGCCCTGAACCGCTTTCTTTTGAAGCTGAGAAACACATTTGAAGTTAAAATAAGTTATTTCAGAAATACTACTTTGCTGCAAAAAGGAATTCAATGCGTTCAGCAGAAGTAGTTGGAATTAAACGGCCCCTGCATGGTGCTTCCTCTCCTTCTTCAATGACTTGCACATGGCTTGCTTTTCGGAGGCGATGGTGGAGCAGGGCGTGCCCACATCACTCTGCCTACTGAATGTCACCGTGGCACACATGTCCAAATTTGGTTTTGGACGTTCACGTAGACGTCACTACCAATTTTGGCGGCCACAACGCGCCAAACTGGCCAAGTGTAGTTGTCCTCAGCGAGCCGCAGTGCTCTCGGCCAGCGGACTCTTTGCGGCCCACCACGACGGCTGCAGTATTTATGCTACGTAGCAAACCACAGCTACATGTAACTGTAATGCATACGCGCAGCGTTTGCTTTGTGCACAACAGGGCTTTAGTGCATGCTTGTGCTCGTATGCTCCAGTCTGGCCATGCTACGTGGTGCGGATTGGCTTTATCCTGCACCAGCTTGACTGACAGATAGTAGCCACATCCAACTTGCACATTTTGAAGTGCTACCAATAGCTCAATGCCAAGAGAAGTCTGTCAAGGCATCTAACCAGAAGCAGCCAGGAGATGAGCACAATGGCAAGTGTGCATGTTGTCTGGCTTTAAGTTTCACTTGGTTCGAGGCTAGTTGAGTGTCAAAACTAGTCAAAATTAGTGAGACCCAACGGTTGCAACACTGATAAGCAGGGTGGCCAAAGTTTAATTCCTGCACGGGCAGCCAAGTATGAGCAGACTATAGTTAGCTTCTTCTGGAAGTACATAATTATAGAGATTCGAAAGCAGATTTTCCCTTACTTCATCTTGTTTCTGCATCAAGGAAATATACACAGTAACAGTAGGAAGAAGTGCACTGGTCCAAACACCCTTCTTGATTGATCTCAGCTATTGGCCAATAGCAGCCGTCTATGAGAATTCGCTTTATTGTGAAATAAAGCATCCAAAAGAGAGTGAGGAGCAGGCTTCTGTTTAAAAGAGAGCATTTGAGAGAAAGGTGACTTCGTGCACAGCTTGTAATCTGCACGCGCCACATACGACAGCAAAACTTGAGTGTGATGTTCACAGCAGCGTATGCTATCTGCAGACTGTTTTTCTAACCAAGCCCGAGAAATAGTTCAGGACCCCTTTAATGCAACCTGTGCTACCAAATGGGCCTGTATTCGCAGAGCTGTTTATAAACTAGAGCAATTCGTAAGGCCAGGCGCAGGCCACTTCGCAGTGGTGAACAAAAAATATGATTGAAGGCAGCTGGCCAATAAAAAATAGTTCTTTTGAAGAAATAGCTTTGTGTAGCTCATGGACTCCGTTGTTTTACAGGAAGTGTTCAAGAGAAAGGCATGAGAACATAAACGTCTGGGTGCTTTATGTAGTCAACTCTCATTGCAACAGACCCTGATAATCCAACAAAAGATATCCGTTCTATCCGAAGTCAGTAATATCAGAGACGACTCACTTCCAAAACTTTCACCGCTATGTCTAAGAACTCCATTGCAAAGAGTGAGTGACAAAACGCCCAAAGTAAAAAACGAAAAAAAAAGTTGCAGTTTCGCTTGAAAGGCGAAGCATTGATTGCAATAGCAAATTAAGCAAGATGAGTGCGGCAACAGCAGCAAGCGAATTTACCTTCCTGCTGTCTCTCGCTTCAATGCGAACTAAACGTCGAAAGCACAGCACATGTGAAGCTACCGACACTGCGTGCATTTTGTCCAGATCGCTTTCAAGATACAGCGCCCGTGCAGGCGCACCGTTAACTGCGGCCACCGGAGTAGTACTCCTTCTTTCCCTCACCTCCCCCCATGCCTAGCACGCGAAAGACTGTGCGCTTCCGCCCTGCTTTCCTCCCTCCCTCCCACGATCGTCTGCTGACCCTCACAAGTCAATTGCCAGCCCAAGTCGACAAGGCAAAAGTCCGTTTTATATGCCCGATTCTGACAAATATTCCTGCTAATTTTGTCCGCTGTAACCAATAGTTTGATGTAGCACGGTCCATTAAAAGTGAACTTCATTGTTATAATAAAATAGGCAGACCAAACTAAGGTTGAAATATGGTCTTTTACGTATATCGGAAAGTTTGTTGTATGCGGGTCCGCTATAACGAGCGTAGACTGTATAATACTTGTGTATAAAAGATAGAACGTAGGCGCAAGACATGGGGAATAGAAGTCAGCTGCCACTTGGTGATTTGATTAGGAAAGATTTGTTGTGGGACCGTAAAGTTATTTTTATGCTAAAAAATCTTTGTTGAATTCTGCATCAACAAACTATGTTCTGTTTATGTGTAACACCAGTCGCTGGTGGCAGTGGAAGCATTTGTTAGAACGATATTACAGGAAGAGGTAGAATGTTTATTGTGAATATGCTGCTTCAATTACACAACCTACGAGAGCATTAGAATCTAAGCATTCTGGCAAATTGGTGCACCTCCTTTTCTAGTGCAGCCATGGCTGGGCGTGGCTGTCAGCATGGCTGAGTGCATACGCAGCCCGCACACCCTATTTTTGAGGTAATCTGCCATGTGTGCAAGAACTGGGTGAGCTGAGATGTCATGGCATTGTGCGCCGTCTTCCTACACGTTTAATGCTGGAGGTTGTGCAATCTCAAGTTTTGGAGAAGCATTGAAGTGAGAGGCAGATGAAGCACTTTCTCCTCACTGCAGGCACTTTTCATGATACAGTGAAACCTCGTTAAACCGTGGTTGGCCGGAGCTCGGAAAAAGTATTTACTAAACGGTAGTACTGCTTAACCAAAATAGCATGAGATCGCCCACCTACCTGTCAAAAACGGAACTCAGAAAAAGTGTGATGAAAGGGGGAGAAAAAATTCAGTATTTATTCACTTCGCGCGACAAGTTATTCTCGTTTGATGCCGCGGTGGCCTAGTGGCGACGACCGCGGCCTCAAACTTACTGAAACTGCAAACCAGCTTTTCAGCCAGGCTCCTCTTCTCGGCAAACACTTGCATGGCAGATTCCTCATTGGCGTTGCATGTTCTCGTCGCGACGATTGCATTCATGAGGCTGACGTAATGCGCAGCTTCTGCCACTGTCGGGCCTAAATTGCCCGTGCTGTCGCTTTCCGTGTCCTCATCACTGTCGCTAGTCGACACTTCTGCAACAACAAAGGCAACGATGGTGAAAAGTCGAACCTCGTAGCTGACATCTTTTCGCTATCACAGCAGCACTGCCGAGCAGCTTCTTCGCGCTCCAAGTGCCACACACTGTAGTCAACAGCAGATCCCTATCGCGTGCCAGCGCCGACTTTGTGTCGCGTTCGATAGCACGAACGATGTCTAATTTTTCTTCTCTGCTGAGCACCCGGTGTCTTTTTTATCCGAGCTTCGGCATGACGCGAGTCCTTATTTCCATGACGCTACAATGCTCTCTGGTCTGGCACCACGCCAAAATGGATCTTGATGCGGCTTCACGCGCAAACACACAGAGTGCTTGGAGGCTGTTGTTCTGATCTCTGAGGCTTGTTGTTCTGCCGGGCCACCCGCTACAACCGATGCACTGCCATGTTTGCATGACAAAAAGTGGAAACACTACGTGTTAACCGATACATACGCAATAAACTAGTACGGTTTATGCGGATACGAAACACATTATTGTCAATCGCCGCTGAGTCGGGGATTTGAGTTTACTACTTTTAAAACGAAGCTACTATTTAAGCAGGTACGGCTTAACGAGGTTTTACTGTAGTATCGTCCCAGTGTGGGCGACACTATCATCTATGGGGGCGAAATGAACAGGAAAGCATGGCTGGCTTTGCTTCGTACCACTGATGTGAAGTTGTCAACACTGTATAAAACCATACCTCTCGTTGCAGACTCAAATTCAACAAAACATTTTTTGTTTTCCTCATTCAAATTCGTTTTTTTCGATTGCCAGATGATTAAGAAAATCTCGCGGCCCATTCCACTTAAGAAAAACTCGTCGGTGACTGTACTTATTTGCGTAAAAGATCGAAATTTAATATATAATGCAGTTTCAGTATAACAAACCAAATTGCCGATTGTGCTTGTCACATCCACGGCGTATGAGCAACGAAGTGTGATTAGTTTTCTATGGAGCAAGGGATGAATGGCCATCAAAATACACAGGGCAATGCGGCTCGCATGTGGGGAAAGATGTCTCGCTTTGAGAAGTGTGAGGTGGCAGTGTTGTGAGTCAGCAAAAGGCCGTGAAGACTTCCATGACAGTGAGCATTTGGGGATGCCGCGTGCGTTGCTGACTGACAAGGTGGCACAGGGGCATCTCAAATGTAGTGCTGCAATTGGACAAATGTCTGAACTGGTGTCGGGACTATGTGTAAAAATAGTGTAAGGTACGTAGAATAGTACATATATTTGTAATTACCTGTATGTACAGTATTTTGGCTTATAAAGAATCGGTGCAGAGACTTGCTTATTTGCGCTCATATTTGCAACTTGCACCAGGTTGCTGCTGTTAGCCTCAAAACATATGTTGTAATTAAAAAAATTACTGTGTTTTCAGCACTTAGTCATCCACAGTGAATACATGTTTGAACTCGCCTCCCATGCAATTTTCGTGCAGACCTGTGCAGCTTTGTGCTCTTATGCAAAACCTAAAGGTGCACGCACAGTGTTATTGCATCAAACTATTGATGCCGCTTTGCCTTGTGTGCCTGTTGTCACAATACTAGTTAATATTTATGAGCAACTTGAATCATAAAAAAATTGGCGATGAATTTCACAGGCACCATTTGCCTGTAATCTGTTAGCTCCCTGTCAAGTGTACTCCTGTCGACAGTGCCCTGGGCTTGAAAATAGTGCAATGAACGTTTTATGGCTATTGGTTTAAAATCCAGGAAAATTACTGGAAGAGTTTTCTGCTTGTGGTTTCAGTGAGGGCAATGTGTTACATAGGTAAAGCTTATAAAGTTCGACTTATGCGATGAGTGCTTTTTTCTCTGAGCACCTCATTCGAAGTCTGCACTTTTCCGCATTTGCAACAGTGTTCTTTATTTCGCCAAATATTTGGGGGTGTAAGCAAATATCCTCTCACAAAACCTTTTCGTGCTGCAACACTTGCACCTTGGGAGTATAACCTCTGGTATCTATAGCTCATTATGTACTGCTTGAAATTACAGAAAACAAGAGAGGCTAACTTTTATTTTAGCATCATTGAGATCAGAAATGCTCTAATGTGCTCATCTGTTGGTGCATTATGCAAGTACATGCATAGATACTGGATCACAATCGGTATCGTGAATGCATGGCATTTAGTATCTGATAACTAAAGCAAGTACTGAGAGAAAGACACTGCTTAGATGTGTCTAGCCTTAAGTGGTTACTGTATTTACATGATTTTAACACACCCAGTTTTCATTGCTTTAAAGTAAGAAAAATAAAAGTGGACCTGAATGTAAGACACCCCCAATCTATAAAAGTAAATTGTAGCTTCCCCCCTCACGTTCAGAAAACATGAGACGTGCAGAATTTACTTTCACAGAAAGGAAAGTTCTTTAAAGTGAGTTTTCATAACGATAGTGGCACATTGTCGTCATCACCGTTTTAGTTTCACTGGCCACAGATACCAAGCATATTGGGGCAGTATTCTCGAGTGATCACTTTTAGAGATACTGGGATCACTGTCGCAAGATTTTACGTGACTGTACTGAACTTGTCAAAGTATGCAACCGATATCGTTTCTAGCACTGTGCGCAGATACCGAGCTTAGCACAGCGGCCAAAACGCTGGCGGTCATACCCACTGACGTATCTGTTGACGAGTTGCACGAAATCGTGCAGAAGTGATAGTATCTCCATAAGTGATTGACCAACATAACTGCTTCAGATCATAGTCGAGCAGGAAAACGTGCCTCGTCACCGTCTTGTTGATGGCGATTGCGCTGTGTTCGACAGCTATGATAACAGGCTCGCCGCAAACACAGTTTTTGTTTCATATCCCATTGTAATGCACAGGCAATTTTCATACACCATTTTCTTGGAAAAAAAAGTGTGCACTAGAGTCGTGTGAATATGGTAATTATCTTCAGCCAGCTGGTCATGTCTTATCATGTGGGCACTCATCTGAGAGGAAGTGTTCTGCCTCTTTTGTTGACTCAGGTTTAAAGATGTCAGTGGGAAATTGGTCGAATGGAATGCTGCTATCGCAAGTGCTCCCATGTGAGTCCCTGCCCCTGTGCAATTAATTGGCAGCAACGCTAGCCATCATTCATTCCTGTACGCCATTGTGTCGTGGCCTGTGTCTACCGCATTTGCTGTCTTTCCGGCCTGGAAACTCCCTTGCACATGTATGTGCACAGAGACCTACATCATCGGTGCAGCGACGTGCATGAGCATAAATATTGCACTGTGCCTAACACTTTAAGTGATGAGCAGAGAGAGGGCAAAGCGAGCACAGAGAAACACCTTTCGAGTGCATCAGAAGCACTCTGACAAGGGCTTGTCACTCTTTATGACAGCACTGAAACTGGTGCCAGCCCTTGTCGCTGTTCTTTTTGAGCGGTTTCAAGTGATCCACCGGGAAGTGTGCCTGCTGGAAATGTGAATTATCCAGATTAAGAAAACGTTGTGCTAAGTGGCTGCAAGCTGATGTGAGGACCCGTGCACATGAACTATGAGAATAAGGTTGCTTTCACCATGGTGCACAAGTAATGCTAGTTGCATCAATTTGTTCGGCATCTACCTACGTATGAATGTGTAAAGGTCACCTCTGCATTAAAAATGACCAAACCAAATGGTAACTCAGTTTCACTGCATAAAACTGTTAGTATCACTTTCCATCCACATTGTGCACCATGCATAGTGAAAGCATTGCCTTGTTTGAAGAGTTTCCTTGCCTCACCATGCCTGACTTCAGTGTCCTTGTCCACATGCTTTTAATGACTGTTGCCATGTGCTGATGTGTGCAACTAAAGTCCCATGTTTTGGCCATTTCATTGTGTACTCAAGATGGCTCTTTTCTTATGTGCCTTGCAGTTTTGTCCTTGGGAGTGAAATTGAGCTCACAAAGGGCACTTGACAGTTCTGACACACTGACTGACTGACTTCTGGACTGTGGCTGCTGACGTGCCTGCTTAATCTGTTCATTCTGTTTTCCTTGCATGTCTGTGCTCTCAGTCAAAATTTCCCAGGCCTCTTTAACTCTACCACGTACGTGGACTGCTGCTGCACCTTTCTCTGCCTGTGTTTACTTGGACCTGCTTCGAATACTGTGTTTTACTTGAGTTTGGTTTCTCTGAAAATGATAGTGTGTCCTTATTTTGTGTAAAAGTTAGTTCCAGTATGCTGCTGCTGTCATAAATCTAGTCATGGTAAAATAGCTTTCACTGCAGCGTTCAGTTAACGTCTGTCTTAAAGTTTGTTTCAGAGAAAGTTTTGTAGGCAATAAGTACAGCTGGAAATACCATAATAAATGTACTACTGAAATTTAGACACTAAATTGCTCAGAATTAGAACATTTTCCAAAACAGTATGCACCTCTGTAGATACACTAGAAGTGCTATTTAGCACTTGCTTTTTCCCCCCTGGTTTGTCACCAACAGCATCATTCTGTGATTCTCTTGCACTGAAGCAAGTGGTCAAAACTATCTGAAGTTTCTTTGCGTAAGCCAAATTTTTCTTAAACTGGGAGAAAAATTGATGTGCTTCTATGAAGACACGACTTACAAATCTGAGTTGAAAGGTCCATGCTGGGCTTGTGCAAATATTCAAGCTTCATGTTTTTGGTTGCTTACTATTCAATTCATTGTTCACTTTGATTCAAATTTCAAGATTCGGAATTTTTGAAGTACATATTTGGAATATAAATTGGAAAGCTTATACAATTGCCTGTTTAGGTTTGAGTGAACAAGTCGCATTGCCATTAACACAACTCGTAGAATTCACTTGCCAGGCGACTAGCCGACAACTACAGTTAGCCTGCCTACCAATTTCGTTCTTGCGCTTGCTAGACTGAACAGGCTAAGCTTGCATGTAAACAAAGTACCGAGCTGAATTTGTGCTACACAGCCTAAACTGTAGGCGTCACACATTCGAGGTCGCATTTTGCAGCATCGTGATGACGTTTGATGAGCAAATGCGCATCGCTCCCATGGCTTCAACTATCACAAAACTTGAAGTAGGCTAAACAACAGTACTGAGCAAAACAAGGTTTCTGTACTGCTGGCATCGTAAAATATGTTGAACTTGCATTTTTGCATGGAAATATCTGAATAGCAGCGCATTGAAAGTGAAGTGTTTTTGAGATGAAAACGCTGTTTTTACATTTGTCAACTTCTGGCCATTGTGTCACTGTTTTATACAAACCCCATAACCATTCGAACTATTTGCTTCGAAATCATTCAACATTATTACCATTGCTTCGAACCAAAAGGAAATTATATTCGCACAAGCCTAGGCTATGACCTCCTTGGAATGGTGCTGTTGCTCAGTCAGAACTAGCTAATTACAACTTAACATAAATGAAAGAAAAAGAAAGTTTGCATTTGCAAGCCACCAAAATTTAAAAAGTTCGCTTCTTTCAAGTTTACATTAATTACTTTGCCAGTAAATTTTTCTATGAAATGCACCCTAGCTCACCTTAGACAGTGAAGCAGTTGCCTAATGGGTGTTTGTCGTTTTCGTGTGTGTATATTGTAAGAAAAATTGTACTTTGAGGGCCCAGTGTTGAACTTTCTGCTAGGACACCAGGGTGTCAGATGCTAGGAAAGTATAAGGAGAAGGCCATAGTTTTAAACCACGCGTGCAGTACTTCTCTAGTGTCCACGTGCTTGCATTACGTAAATTTTACTAAACGTAGAAACGCTCTCGGGCATCTGTTATTTTGTGATGATAATACATGTACTTACACGAGGTCAAATTTAATGCTGACACTCCTTACTGGTATGACTCATCTTTTACCTCTTTCTTAAAAGGCATGCTATGAAAAGTTCTTTTTTTTAACATCCTGCATGTAGCAAAAGATCATTTCGAATCGAAACCCTGCTAGTAACGCAGCATGCATTTAGTGTACATAATTTGTAGCCAATTTCAGTACCTCACAAATGTCTGATCGGCACCCTTTTTCTCTCTTCCCCTCCCCCTGAATCCCACCGTCACGTTCAGTTACCAGAAGACCAGCGCTACTATCAAGACGGCCGGAGAGAAGACTACCACAGCTCTTGGAA
Source organism: Dermacentor andersoni (assembly GCF_023375885.2). NCBI lineage: Eukaryota > Metazoa > Arthropoda > Arachnida > Ixodida > Ixodidae > Dermacentor > Dermacentor andersoni. The sequence goes on from NC_092817.1 coordinate 70,165,242, forward strand.
GCCTCGGTGCCAGTGTCTCCAAGAAGCTGGGGGAGATGAAGTAATTCGCTATATCCTATTTAACAAAAATTTTTGTCTGTTTCTACATCCACTGCTGAAACTGACTGACACAAGTACAATATAATATCTGTAAATGGGGCTTGCAAACCGGATGACCACCTCTAAGTTCGTTGGTTTTGTATTTGGGTACAATGCCAGGACTTTCCATAATCGGAACAAAAACTTTCTATGTGAGCAGAACCACAGGTGTTCTGGGCAGAAATGGTAGTGTAAAAGATTTGTTTTTCAGAAGGGACAAGGATGTGAAATTTTTTTTGCAGAACCTGTCTTTCACAGAGAAAGCCATCCTTAAAAAGCAGTGGCAGGAACTCAAGGAAGCGATAATTGGCAAAGTTATAATGCATAAAGTGTAGTGATTCGAGAATAAATTTTGTGAATTCTGTGCTAGAGCACCTTGTCATTTTCTCTGCTTTTATAAAAACTAGCTGCTTCGTTCACTTGATTGCCTAACATTTCTGACAACCACGTTAAGGAGGTGTGTAACATATAGTGTGCAAGCACATCTTCCGAGTTAACGAAACACCAGTTAATTGAAATGCAATTCTTCCGTCTCTTGGGGTTTCATTTGACATAGTACTGTAATCGCTAAATGAAACTGCTAACTCGTTTCTCCTCTCTATGAATACACTGGGGCACTGTTAGGCAGACTATAGGAAATATGTAAAATTCTGTAAGTAGGCTTTCTTGCATCTAGTTCTTACACACGTACACTAATTATCCTGCACACCTGCACAAAGTGGCTGCCCACCCAAACTCCGCGTAAGCTTGCCATTGCATACAGGCGCCCTTCTATGTGTTTTTACATGTCTGTAAGACAAGCTCAGTTGCGTAGGAGCGTGTGCGGGTTCAGACATCCGCACCGATCAGGTATGGGTGCACTTATGTCACCACACTCTTGATGTCACGTTACCAACAGACTTTTCAAAGGACGCGACTGTCTGAGCGCCACAGCAGCTATGCAGCTGTGGCATGGTGGAGACCGGCTTTCTCCTTCACTGGCTCAAATTTATGTTGCGTTAGGGAGCGCTTAGGGAACCCTCTGTATCGGCTTAGCGGCTGTGGTGTAACTGCTAAGCACAAGGTCGCAGGATCAAATCACAGCCGCCGCAGCCACTTTTCGATGGCGGCAAAATGCAAAAACGCCCGTGTCCTGTGCGTTAGGTGCACGTTAAAGATCCCCAGGTAGTCAAAAATTAATGTGGAGTCCCTCACTATGGCGTGCCTCATAATCAGATAGTGGTTTTGGCACATAAAACACCAGGCTTAATTTTTTTTTAGCGCTTTCATCTTTTTTATTTCAGTCTAATTTTACAACTACAACAGGAAAATAGATGTGTTTAATGGCTTTAATAAGCATTTCGAAGCACTGTCAATAAGCTCCGTACAAGGCAACACCTGCCAAGGTGCCTAGTAAGGAATGGGCGTGCACTGGCGATAATTTTTTTTTAGGTTCTTGCCCCCATTCCTCGCTAGGCACGGCTGGTACATAGGTGTGAGAAACCAAGTGGGTTTGCACTGGTCAGCATATGCGGAGTCCCGGATTTGCATTCGCACCATGGCTGAAGCTGGTGGTCCTGTGAAAAAAGATAGTGAGGGAGAGTGTGGCAGGGATGCTGGTGCCAACTGGCGCACTCGCTCTTTATTTCTGCTGTCAGCACAAGGTCTGCCATCTCTTGTGGGTCAAACATGTTGCGCAGAAAAATTCGCTCATGAAATTTTACATATAACTTTGGAAAGAACTCCGTTTTGTTGCTGACAAATGATCAGCACTTCATAGTGACAGGCCAGGCTTAAAGTCGCACCTTTTCTTTTTCTTGATTATATCATTTCTTCTAGCAAAAGTAAACTCTGCATGCATGATGTCAAACAGTAGCACTTAAAATGGCTGCTGTGGAGGCAACTGCTTTCCACAGGCATCTTTATGAAAAACACTTAGATTTATGTTGATGTTTCAGCAGAGTTACAAGCTACTTAGGTAATTTAAAAAAGAACACTGCAACACCATAAAGTGTCCTAAATAAAAGTGGATCGCATCAGGGCTGTCACATTGTAGTGATGCCTTTTTCCGATGCTAATGCCTTTCGGCGCTTTTCACATCCATGAGCGGTCAAAGTGACACTCTATCTGGATGGAGCATCGCCTTGACCTCTCGCATATGTGAAAATCGCCAAAAGGGATTAGCATTTGGGACCGAAAGGGACCAGAATTTGAGTCATTCCAGCCCAGAAATGGTACTCTGCAGTATGGAACAAAGGCATTGAATGTAACTAGCACGAATGCTTTTCGTTTTGCAAACCTTAGTTGACTTAGTTTTGTAGCACCACTCTGCCTGCCGGTTTGTATACTCTTTCTCACATTTAACTGATTGTTTTGGAGCACTCTGGCAGTGCTAGAAAGAACAGCATTCAAGGTGTACATAGAGGATACAAGGGCTATAGCATTGATAGGGCCAGCCTCATCAGACACATTGGAGCTGGCTTAGTATCCTAATGAAGCGTATGGTACATTTAGATTGGTTCCTACCATGCTACAGCTTGATTTGCTGCAATGTTGAGCCCTCTCAAGATTGGAGCCAGAAAAATGCTGCCCAAGCTAAATGTTTAGCTGTTCCCAGAGCATTGGCAGTAGTTGTGTGACCGGAACTCTATTGAATTTCTCTCGCGCTCCGAGCTTGAGGGCGAGGGCGCCTCCAAGCGCTCGGAGTTGGAGTAAGGTGCTAGACCGAACTAGGCGAATGTGTTCTGAATGCTTGATTTCGAGCTGATGAAAGTAAAGTGTGCGGCCAGGGCATGCAAAAGTGACTAATCAACTGTACCATTAGTTCCTACCCCAAGGGATCAATTTGTCACTGCCAGTGCACTCTGGAACAAATAATCAATGAAGGCATAAGAGTGCTTAGATTAGCCATTTTAGAGGCATAAGATGGATATGGTTTACGCGAGAACTGTGGGGGGTGAGTGACGATCTCTCGGTGACTTTCATCCCCCAGCAGGCTTAAAATAGGCTGATGATGAGGAAGGGCAGTTTGGCATTATAAGAAAAGGGTGCCTAGATTATATGGCAAATGTTTGGTGGCGCAGGCCATGATCTGTGTTCTGTTCCGTTTCTATTGCAGGAACTCCACCACTTTCAAGTCAGTTGAGGAGAAAGTTGGTTCGGTCTACACCAACGTGAAGGTACGTAGCAAGAGACACTGAATGTTGCATTTGAACTGCATCTGCGCTGACAGATTCCACATTGTGTTACTTTTCTTTCTTAAGAAACATTTTGCTGGCTCTGTTATTTTTTGCCTTGCCCCTTTCGTTACGCTAGGTGTAATGCCACAATGTCACTTGTATGCTTTCTTTTGTTGCAGGAGTCGATCTCTTGAGCCAAAGCATAGCTTGTTTTCATAGGAACCTCGGGCACCAGCAACCCCTTCTTGAAGTCTAGATGTCCGGCCATTCGATAGGTTATATATAGAAGCCTCCGTTGCCTTGCTGGCTGTCTCGTTCCTAAATTTCTTTTTTTTCTCTCCCCCTCTTTTTTTTCTCTGCTTGAAGCAGCTTGTAAATTTGTGTGGCTGCATTTAGTCCTCCCGAGTTCCTACAAACATGCAGGCAGTGAGAGGGACGTGGTTGTTGCAGCTTTTCTGCATGGCAGTACTGTGAAGGCCTGTGCATTTACCGAGCCACTTCGGTGATTTTTTTCTCTTGTGCTTGGTGCTGCTTGTCTTCTTGTCTTTTTTTTTTCTAACCTTGTTTTTTAATAAAGCCATGACCTGTCTTTTGCTTCTTGTTTTGTGTTTGGGTGTCCATCTCGTCTGTGCATGTCATCCAGTTTTAGTTGCAGTGCTTGATACAATCATTGCTATAGGGCACTCTGGTGCTGGCCCATTAAATGCTAACATCAAGGTACTAATGCACACTTAATGGACTCCTTTTGCCTCATGTAGGAATATAATAGGTAGCTCATGGATCTTTTTTTAAGTCAGCCATATACTTTGGACACCACAGACATTACAGCTGTTTTTATCAGTTCTTTAGGTTTTGTTTTGTTGCTTGCTTGGATTGCAACATTTCTCGCAGGTAGTCTATTAAGTATAGTCTTGAGATTCTCAATGAAATGGACTGACATTTTAGTGCTTAGTGCTCGTGTTTTGCTAAATTTGGATAATTGGAACAGCAATGTTCACTTACGTCTCTGAGAAGCTACGCAGCCACATCACTGGCTGCATTGAAGGGATACTGAACAAAAATCTGCAAGGAGGGAAGCATTGAAGTTCGACTCGGAAGACGCTACTGTTCTGATATGCAGTGCTTATTTCACATATTTTTCCATGGATGGCTGTATTTTTGGAGGATCGTGAACGCCCGGCGGCTAAACACTGGTATACGCGGGGCTGCGCGCCGACCGCTGTGACGTCATGTGTGCGTGGCTTGCAACAGCAGCAGGCATTGTTGTAACAAGGCGTTGAAGTTGTTTCGAAATTGTTTGTGCTTAAGTTTCTGAACACTGCACAAAAACAGGGCAGCCATTTGCATGTTGTGTCGACAATATTCACACACCGATACAGGCAGTCGACTATTGCACAATAGCGAGCGTACGCATAAAACGCCTGTGGCGTCCGTTAGTTGTCCGCTCCAGTCCACCTTCTGCTTGCGCCAGCACTGGGGTGCATCTACTGCTGATGCTGTACAAAGCTCTCCCATAGTGTTACGCGGAAGTTTCATCACCAGATGAACGTGCTCCCTTGGGGTTGTAGAAGCAAGCATCTTTTTACTTCAGATCACTGTTTATCTGACCAGATGAAAAGTATTGAAGGATCCTGCTGCTACGATGCCACAGTGCCCTTTCGCTGACATGCTGCAGCTATGCAGCAAAGTAGGGCTCGTCTGACAGTCACTGGCATCGAAGTGTTCGGAGCACTTTGACGGTGCCAATGTTGGCTGCGATGGGCGCGCAGCGCTAATCTATAACCTCGGCTCTGCCGTTTGACACCGCTTGTCTCGCCCGATCACACTTTCCCCACATGCGCAGCAGCGTCAAGGCATTCTCCTGCCTGGTGCTTCACACTACAAAGCAACACACAACACAAACGGCGACTTTCAAGACTTGGGCACAAGCTCCCCTTGCGGAAACAAGTATGCGGCCGCAAACAACTGCGCATTTCAGTTCGCTGTCGTCCATGCAGGATGATAGACGCGGGCAATGGCTGGCACACCGGTATCCGGTACACACGTCACAGGAACACCACATCATTTCCTCTAGTTCACGGCGCGGCTTCTAGATCCGGTATATTGTGAAAAATGCATTGAATTCATTGTTTTCCGTTAGTTTCTGCCTGGAAACACGCTTGTGTCAACCACTTTCAGCACGCAATCTTTCATTTGCGCTATAAATCTCAGCAGCAAAAGATTTGTTCAGTATCCCTTTAAGTGGACTCCCTTGAAGATGCAGGTCGTCAAAGCTGAATAGTTCGGCGACCTGTATTTAGCATCACATATATACAGTGAAGTTGTTTGCTAAATCTGAACAGAATTCTGACATCGCTTTAGTTTGTCCTAAATGGAATTGAATGCACATTAATTTAGCAAATCTCTTCCAAGCCAAAAACATGTTCAAAGGGGGCTCATTACTTCACAAAATAGATATGCAATAGCAATCATTTCTTTTGTTCCACTGCCAAATTGGGGGCACAGCCATCATTGCTTTTTTCTCTAGCAGTTCTTGGATGCAAATTTAGCTGCGTCTCTAGATGAGCGCTTTTGTTAGAGGGCTTTGCATAACCTTACATTTGCAGCATCATTTAGTTAACTAGTCTCTCTAGCTTCCTTAGATTGTGCATTTGTTACATTTAGTTCTCTCTCAACTAAGCTGAAAGACTGTGCCTGACAGATAATTGCCACTGATCCACCACTATGCTGTTGGCTGTGGTTATGCACTTTGAAATACTGCTTTTAAAGGTGCTACTAACAAGGCCTAAACACTAGCAGAAGCATTAGAGACAAGGACCATAATGTAGGATAGGATATTGATACTAAGTCTTTCTCCACATACGGGCTTTAGTGGAAGCTGCTCCCAACTAGCAATAAATGCCGATAAGATGCAGCTATCTTGGTTTCCATAAAGGTAACTAAGTAAAGCTATGCTGTGGTTCCTATACTTCATGCACCATTTGAAATGGACACAGCTTATGCATCAGTTACTCATGTTTTTCATCATGAGAAGCCTGAAACAATGTATAATTTATGAATAGACATGCTTACCAACTACGGTATTGTCAACTAAAGTTTTGCTTTTCCCACCTTAGCATGAATGGCGTATGTCCTCAAAACATAAACCATGTATGCGATGAAACATCCCCTTTTTTTGAATAGCTCGAACACAAGTAGGAACACCTTGGTTTTTTGCTATTGCTGCCCTTAAATTTAGAACTTAGTTGTTGGGCATCATGAACATGGTTTAAACACTTAATATGTAGCGGGTATATTTGCTTCCTTTCCGTATATTAGGATTAACCCAACTTCTGTACAAAGGCAGTGTGGCCAGATATTAAGCATATGTGTACAGGCAATGTGTTTTACGAATTGGAAGGCTTTAATATATGCCCCGTAATGCCGTCTTGTGCAACAGTCAAGTGCTAGCATGCATGGCTGCCTGCTCCTTGCGCCTTAGATGCTGAATCAATCTAATTGTTAAATTAACCTTCTAGACAGATTGCAATGTTCTGCTTTATGCCAAGGGAACACTTGAGAAAATTGTCACTGGAGGTGCCACCCAGTCCTTCTGCAATTAAGATTGCCTGCAATGAAGAGCTGTCTTTATGTAGCTGTGCTGGCAATCTTGGAGGTCATGTTCTACTGGGTAGGGTGGAAAAAGTGCGGCATCCTCTCAAAAGGCATGAACAGATAGGCAGTTTTTTCTGTAAAGACACTCAGTGAAATTGCCATACTTTGCACCATTTTCTTATGAAGGCAATGTTCTCTGTAACAAAGTGACACTTGGGGCGGTCTTCTGCAAAAATTACTAGAGGAACTCTGGTGCTAGCGTCCAAGAGACTGGCTGAGTATGGTGCTTCAGCCAGCATGGGAATGATGTGTAGTGCATTGATCCATCTCAACTCTGTCCTTCTGGCCAAATGGCTTTGTGACATTGCAAATTGAACATTTGAAACTTTGCATTGCAAGTGCTACATTTAGGAATGATTAGAGATGTGTTCAGAAACGTATGGCCTTTGTGCATTTAGCAAAATTTAAATTCTTGAAAATTTAGAACAATCAAGCATGGTAACCCCACGAGAATGTCTGAAGCCACAAGTAGAAAACTTGGACAAATCCATGCACTACTCGTCATTCCCATGGTAGTTGAATAATTGTTGCGCCGGTCTTCCCTCTAGTAATTCTTGTAGGGAACTGTGACTTTAGGTACTGTGGAACACTTTTCGCTTTAGCCAATAGTTGCCTTTTGTATGCCTTGTATCAATTCCATAGCCACTAATAATTGTGAAATAGTGTAAAATGTGGAGAAATTTGTGAAATGGTCTCTAAATAACTTGCAACATTCAGACCAATGGTCCAGACTTTTCTAGCTGGAACTGGTCATGAAATTTATCTTTAAAAATGATGCAATAAAAATACCCAAGAGGACTGGTCTTTTCCTAAACTTGCTTTACACCTTCCCTTGCTCTCCCCTCTTTACTCTTCCCCTCCTATATTTTCCCCTGCCTCGAACAACCTGCTGTCCATTTCCAGTCCAAGGTGTCGTCACGAAGCAGCAGTGTCAACAGCTTTGAGGACGCACTCAACAGCCATGCAAGCAATACTTCTGTCTCAGCAACACCTGCAACAAGCCCCATTTCCGAGGAAAAGAAGCCGCTGTCCTAAAAGTGGCTGGGTAATAATCGTTCGGGGTGAACTTTGGCTTTCCCCAATTTTTTCCCTCTTAAAATCTCTTCCCAATGTGGACGGCCCTGCTTGCAGTCCCTATTCTTGGTCTACAAAGTGAACAGTGTATTAAAACAAAAATGGCTTAGAGAAAGCATCCAGACCCCGTCGAACGTTTGCAGCAACAGTTGTAAGTGGCAGAAGTGCAGCTCTCAGTGCACAAGTGGCCATTGTTGTATGTCCTGAACAGCAACGGCGAATAGCAGCTATGCATTCGGAGAACAACACATCTGCCTGTCTGCTTCTGGAGTAAAGCATCTAAAGCTGTAAAACAATGAGTTTGAAATATTCCCTGGCATTCATTTAGGCGTTGTCACCCCATGGAAAAGAAATGGCTGCAATGTAATAAACTCGCAACTCTGGCACCACATGCCTTAGCGTTTGGGGCCCGTGTCCTTGCTTGTCCTGAAATCTATATATATATATATATATATATATACATATATTTTTATGTGCACAGAGTGATTGGAGAGAGTGGATGGCAGATGAAAGATTTGGAAAAAAAGATGAAGACGTTCAGACTGTGTACCTTTTCTGTCTCCTAGTTGCATGTGTACGTTTTGTTTTTCCTCGTGCATAGTAAACCAGTGATTGATGACGTGCACACTTGTTGTGTTTGCAGTATTTGCCATGTGCGTAATGCACCAGTCTCGGTGTGGTGTTAACTGGTGCATGACCATTCGCGGTTATATGATACAGTAGCTACACTTATCTGCAGTGAGCTGATACAGGGATGCTAACAAGAAGTTCCTGGAATTGTAGCTTAATATGTTAAAGGCCAACTTGCAACAGAATTTTGAACTGCATGAAAAAGTCGTTTCGAACAGTGTATCAATAAAGCAGCCTCCGTGCAAAATGTCATGTTAGAAATTAAGCATGCAAAAATAGACGTTCTTGAAAGGGAAATTCCAAAAAAAACAAGAAAAGCAATACTCGCCAAAAGTGATGCATAGTGCAAAGCGTTGAGAACCGGGGCAGCTGCCTGCAGTGTGCTAAAAAATTTTGGAGGCAACGTGCTGAGATTTACATTGTATCTACTAACCACCAGGTGCACATGTCTGCTTAGGTGCTATTCAAAGGCTGCTGATAAGAAAATCTGATGATTACCAGCCCTGCAGCTTTGCCAAGATCTCTTCAATAGCTTATGCTGCTAATTTCAAACAAGCTTACTCAATGTGAAATTTCATTTCAATTGGGCTTAGTGGAACCTACCCAATGGCTGGGCAATGAGGCTGCCACTAGTCATTACCTTGTGCACAGCTTCACATCAATTTTTAACGAGAGTCTGTTCAGCACTGTAATCCTCAAACTATGTGAAATATCAAGCACATATTTTTTTTCACTTGGTTGAAGGCTTGCTTGAAAATGTACTTGTGGCTGCCTTTATAATGTGTATTCTTTTTTTACCTATTTGCATTGTGATGTTCCACACAGCAAACATGTTTTCAGTGTTTTATAATGCAACTTCCTGCAAAATTTTCAGACCAATGAGTAAATGACGGTGCTTTGCATAGAAATTTTGCTAAATTTCAATAATGTTTGAATGTAGCAGTGACAATTAGTAAAATGCCTTTGCCAAATTTGTACCACGATAAACTTTGAAAATATGTAAATAATGAAGTTGTGCTCGCCACTGTGTGACAAATTTGTGATGACCAGTTAACTCCAGAAATTTGATAATGCAATCCAGAGGCAGTGCGAGATAATGCAGAAGAGGTTGACAAAAAATATTTGAGTTTTTGAGCTGTGCTTCTTGTTTTCATATTTTCACTGCAGACTTTCATTTTCAAAGATGAGGTTAATTGCTATTAGAGTGCAGGACATTTAATTACAAAAGAATGCCAGGAACTTCTGGGTAGTATCTCTTAAGATAGCAATGGTCTTGATTACAAGCAGCTTTGTGTTGCATTCTGGAGCATATTTCACTACTGAAGCGAGTGAATCTCCTTTCAGGTACACAGGCAAGAATGTGTGCACAATAGGCGGGGCACTTTATATATCGAACACCTCCTGCATGGCAATCATTGTGACCGTGAAACTTGTGGTCAATTCACATTACGCTTCTGAAGCCCTTATTGAAAAGTTTTTTTATGCAACATTTGACGTGCTGAAAAACAGTACACACTATTTCACTGGTTCCTCTATTTTTCTTATTTGTAACTGAAAGTTCAGCGATACGTACTCAAATTATTTCTTATGAGAGTCATATTTTGGGAACTCTTTACAGGTTCTGTATCTTTGAGTTATTTTTCTCCCTGTGGCTGACTTTTGAAATATTGTGTATGTTAAGACCTAAGTGTCCTGTACTTAAGTTTTGTGAATCTGTCCTGTTAGAAATACAAGCTGTAAATGAACCTATGTTCCTTTAAAGGGTTTCTTTGTGACTGATTACTTTCTAAAGTAGGATGGGAAATAGGGAAGTTGGGGGGTGGGGAGTGCACGTATGGACCGTGGAACTTGTCTGGTGCTGTTAGGCACATTGTTCCAGTGTATCATAAAGGTGAAGATGAAATGACAGCGTTAGTGACTTATTGGATTTATGTTTGGAATGGCTCTGTAAAAAATGATAATAAAGCTTCTTTGGTGTATCCCTATTCATGTAGCTGCTTGCAGTTTTTGAGAGGAATGGCATTTTCATTGTACTGTTTAAATGCATGTTCTCCAAGTAAATGGAGCCCTACTGCAAGCTCAGAGATATGCCTTTTCCTTTGAACCAGATCTCTGCGGACGTCGAGTCTTGAAGCTGCCATCAAACATGCAGCATGTTGCTGTTTGCCAAGCTGCTTTGAATATTTTTTACCAACTTTGATAGGCAATGGCTGTAATAGTTTTTGAGCAGTTTCAGTGAATTTTCCCACTTTTTTGCCCCCTCAGTTTCATTTCATGCCTCAACAGCATTTGGAACGGTATGATCATATGGACTAGCGTGTAGCACACAACTTGTAAACACAAGAAATCTAATAACACTGGAGAAGAGTGCTCAGGTATTGCAAATATGACAGACCTTCAACGCAGGCAGGTCTCCCGCATTCGTCAATGCCGAGTGGTTACCCTGCGCATCTGTTGTAAACCACGTTCGCCGACTAGGAGACTTGTGGCACATAACCCCCAAGGGTAAACTCTATTGACTCTTTGAACACACGGCTCAACACATATGGTGGTGGAAACCTATACCTGTTGAACATGTAACAGATGCCACTGCCACCGATAGCAGGCACATCTAAGCGATTCAAGAGCCCATAACTGCCATCACCACCAAAGCTTTCTAGTGTTTATGTTCACTTGACCTCCAGAATCGTACAGCTCGGTGCACTTGTAAGTGGAACAGATGAGCCTAGAGCATTTTTTTTCCCCCTCTGCCACGCGTGCAAGCACCTAGCTTTGCGGCAGATGACATATGATTAGCAGTGCTGGCATTTATCTACACTCCTGCCCGCCGCAGTGACTTAGCGGCTATGGTGTTGTGCTGCTAAGCATGAGGTCGAGGGATCGAATCCCTGCCATGACAGCTGCATTTTGATGGGGCCGAAATGCAAAAATGCCCATGTCCCGTGCATTGGGGGCATGTTAAAGATCCCCTGGTGGTCAAACTTAATCTGGAGTCCCCCACTACGATGTACCTCATAATCTAACCCCAGAATTCATTAATTATTTAATCTACACTCCTGCAGCTGCCCGCACTTGCAGCTGCAGTGCCAGCAAAGTAATTGCTGCACATTAGAGTGTTCCTTGTACACGATTCTTTAGCTACCAGCTCCAGTACCAAGCTTCACAGTACCTGGCTGCTTGCATCAAATCAGTAATGACTCAAGCAGCCAGTGATCTTCTAGACTGAGGTGGCTGACAATAGACTACTAACTTGTTATTTATTCAAAAGAATCTTCTCTTTTCCTACAAATTGACTTAAAAGAGAGCAAGTTTTGTGGGGTGGGGTGACAGATTCTGTTCCCATTGTTTTCCTTGTTCATGCTTTATCAGAAACAGAGCAGTGCTCCCCCCACTTTATCACCACGATCAAGTGGGCACGAGGGGTGGATGATAAGAAAGCAGTTGCTATATTGTACTGGCCCTGATCTCTATTCTCCTAGTGTAGCATGTGTAGACAATGCTTGAACTGTGGGCTGGCACATGAACTCTGTCAGCAGCAAGAGCAGACAAGGCTCTGTGCGTGTCTCAAAGGCGGGAAGAAATAAACAATGAAGACCAATGCTGAGCTCGCAACCGCCAAGGGCTCTCACGAGAAATAAAGAAGGGGTAGTCCCTTTCTGATCTACACAATGCTTGCATGTGTTTGATGCTACCACAGAACCCACAGACAATCGATGGCCACACCATGCTGCAAACTCAATTATTCACGGTTCATATTTGGATTGCTTTTTTTTCCATTACTTGTCGACTGACTAAATGGGGAGACGTGATAAAGGAAACTTGTGGATGAGTGTAATTTGCACCAATCATACTTTTCATGTTCAAAAAGTTGAGTCCACTGACAGCATTTGCGGAACATGCACTGAAATGCTGTTTGCTTCTATGTGCTGCCAAATTCTTGCTGTTATGGTGAAGCATTATGTGAAGCAACCTATGTTTCGGAAATTAACAGCGCAAAACAGAAAACAAAGGAAAAGAAGAACATGACACTGGCGCTGACTCGCAACTGAAGTTTATTTTGAGGAAAGTCGCATTTATATATACAGGCCAACATTTCTGCCACGTTGGCAACATGTTGGCCTGTGTATATAAACTTGACTTTCTTCAACATGAACTTCAGTTGCAAGTCAGTGCCAGTGTCATGTTATTTTTTTTCCTTCGTTGTCTGTTCTGTGCTGTTAATTTCTGAAATGTGAATTACCACCAACTCACCCAAGTTTCTCTTCTAGTGAAGCAACGCTTTAAGGACAATGAAAAAAATAAACTTGCAATAAAGACAATTTTTTTTGTGGTCGAACAATTGAGTGCAAAGATTATTTTTTATAATTTTTACACTGTAATGAAGGTGGGCTTCACTGCACACAAGTGGGTTTCATTGAATCTATTGGCTTTTCCTATTTACATGCTTCAAGACAATGCCTGTACAGCAAAATATTTCATTTGACGAAGCTGAGCTCTCCAAGTCTCCACACACTCTCTTCAACATGACCGAATGTTCACTCACCCCACCGAGGATACCGCATTAAAATAGACTGCTGGCAATACAACAAACCATGTTTACAGCCATATACTGTTCAACGGTCTTCTAGTGCCCTCAGGTGTTGTTTACAACAAGCAAAGAGTAACGTACGAGCTGGAATCATCTGGAGGGCTCATCCAAGTTTTTTGCAGGCACGCATTTCATGAGCTCAGCTTGTCTTTCATAGCGAAATTGTTAAACATATAAATATTACTCCGGTGACATAGCCATGCTAATAAGAAGTAGCATTTTCAGCTGCAATTTAGAAATCATGTCAGAAGTGTAGAAAATCACTTTTTAAAGTTTGCTTCACATTGTGAAAGGTCAGTATGGTACAGAAGTGAAATACACACATGAACAGAAATTGCATAGCAGCTTTGAACCTTTTCCATATTTTCTACAGGAGAGAAAATCAAGCGTTTTTAAATGTGAAGCATTTCTTGGCGAACATATGCCACTTTGACAGTACCTATCTAGCCACCTATGTCTTGGTGCTCTCGTGGTCGTTTCGTTAGGTTGGTATGCACCAAAGTTGGCACAGTATGACGAATTTGTGTCGAACATAAATGATTGGTCAAGACATGAATATCATGAAGGTCATGAAGCAGGTCCTGAAACAGCCAATTACATCTTGGTGCTCTCATGGTCGTTTCACTAACTTGGTATGTACCACAATTGGTATAGTATGATAAGAGTGTAGAACATCAATGATGGGTCATGACATGCGTGTCATGTAGGTCATGAAGCAACCGTCTTGGTATGTACAGAATTGGTATAGTGTGACAAGAGCGTATGACGAGCATAAATGAACAATCGTCACATGAATCATGACCTGTGTGTCATGTAGGTCATGAAGCAGCAGCCTACGTCTTGGTGCTCTCATGGTCGTTTCGTTAAATTGGTATGTACCACAGTTGGCATAGTTTGACAAGAGTGTGTGGCGAACACAAATGATAGGTCATGCCATGCGTGTCATGTAGGTCGTGAAACAGCCACCTATGTCTTGGTGCTCTGATGGCCGTTTCGTTAACTTGGCATGTACCACAATTGGCATAGTACAAGAGTTTAGGACGAACATAAATGTTGGGTTATGACATGAATGTCACGACATACGTGTCATGTAGGACATTAGACAGCCATCTACGTCTTTGTATGTACCAAAATTGGCATAGCATGACAAGAATGTATGACAAACACTGGTTGCGACATGAATATCATGACGTGTATTATGTAGGTCATGAAACAGCCGCCATCTTGGTGCTCTCATGGTCGTTTCGTAAAGTTCGTTTGTACCAAAATTGGCATAGTATGACAAGAGTGTATGACGAACATAAATGATAGGTCACGACATGCGTGTCATGTGGGTCATGAAACAGCTACCTACGTGTTGGTCCTCTCATGGTCGTTTCGTTAACTTGACAGACTTTACAGGCATGCTGGTTCATATAACATCGACTCCCACAGGGCGTGGGACCTGCTGGATCTCTTTTCCCCTGCTGATCTCTCAAACTAGAGTGTTTAGTAGATTGCAAAATTTTTTTATCTGTTACTAGTAAGGCACATATTATGTACTTCATTTCGGGCTGCATGTAGTTTCCATATTTGCTTTGAATAAGCTGTCATCCAGAATCAACTTTAGTGGGATTGCAGCAAAGAGTTGAATGTATCAGAAATATGGAGCTGGCAAAGTATTTTCAGCCATTTTCATTAGACGAAAGTAAATGTGGCATGGAAGTGGTATGCAAGATTTAAAGGAAGTTGTAAATTTCTGTGCTTAGGGTGACAGATGCGTAAATAGGTTTGTTGCTATCAGAAGTGTGTTTACGAATTTCAAGCTTATGTTTACTTTTCACATGTGTATTACTCATGCTTTTGGCACATGCTTATTGGCTGAGTAAACGTGCTCAGACTGTGTCACTGTGCAGTTTCTAGCAGTGTTCTTGCATTTGAGTCTGAGAGACTTGTTCTATGATCAACTAATTTTCATGCTAATTGCATTCCTCACAGCAGCACTGCCACATTGTTTGTATGTTACTAAGTAGAGGAACTACTACTTGCCAAGAGGCTCTCACAGCCCAATTATAAAGGGTCATTCTAATTGGAAATATTGCTTTCGAATGAACAAACAGGCTGATTTTAATTTCCTGTACATGAGGTGAGTGTGTAGTAACGCAACCTTAACTGTAAAAGAATCGACTTAACTAATTATTTACAAACATTCCAAAACTGGTAGTTGCTTTGTCTAGCAGCACACAGTCATGTTCAGCACATTCTGGGCTTCTGCTGGAGCAGCACAGCACTAGGTGCCATGTCAACATGCACCTTTAAATTATTACATCAGCTATCTTAAAAGTGTTCACAGTTGCAAGTGTATTCATTAGTTGCCAGCCAACGTTCAGGCCAGACTCGCGCAGCTGTTATGGAAAGACATAAATCACTCAGAAGGGGCTTTTGTATTAGATCATCAGCCGAGAGTTGGCAGTGATGTGAAAAAAGAGGGAGATGAGACAATAGGAACTATGCTTGTTTCTTCACGAGATAGTTCTTCCCAGTCAGCAGACATGAATATGAATCTTTCTGCTGCTACCTATGGCACGAGTCTCTACCTGGCGATGCAAGAGCTGTTTTGCATGGTAGAGCTTAACATGGTTGCAAGTATGTTGCCCACATGCAATGTTAGGCAGCCAGCAAGTACTACAGCTGAGCATCTAGGCAGCTAAGTTAACAATGTGGACTGTCAGGATTTATTCATGCACTTTTCAAATCGCAAGACACTAAGGTGTTCTGCTCCACATCGCCTAGCAATAACACATTTTCCCTGTAGGCCATGTGTGGACATCAACTTGCAGACATCATCTGAAAAACGAAAACAGAAGAAAAGTCCAGTATAGCAGCATTCATTCAGGGCACCCGGAAGCACTGAAAGCATCAAGCACACATGGAAGACGTACCAGGGTCATTTTCCTTGATGAGAAGTAGAAAATACAAGCCATGATCGCTCAGTAATTGAGACACGTATGGAGCCAGCCTGTCCATGACCTCGCGGCCTTTTGTGCCGCCTGCCCAGGATCGAGTCAGCAGCTGATCACCTTGCACCTAGAGGACATGCAGTAGTAACTGTGATCCTTGCTGTACCTAAAGAACATGTGGTTATTGCTGCTTGGTTTTGGCAGTACTGCCTTATATAGCACTGTGTTGCTATCTTGCTTGTCACTATTCTTCCAATAATCCCTAATCTTCCCACCATTCATGACAGCACCCGCAACCGGTGGTCTTTAGAAGAAATATTATAGGTACAATGTGATGCTGCTAGTACAGTAAGACATTAAAATATTTATTAAACAAAGCATAATAGTAAAGGCCTCTTTCTAACATGTCAAGCTTCGAGGGAGCGAGCAAGGGAAAGAATGTCGGGGTGTTTTGAGGACTGGAAAGGAAAGGGTCATAAATGTAGTGCCAAAGCGTGTACCAGAACTGGCTGTAATTTGTGGGGGTATACAGGGTACCCCACAGATTCCCATCCTCGGCACCCATGTGATGTCGGCGGGGCCGCCACGGCGGCCACGCCGACATTACATGTTATATGCAGTGAACAAGGCTGTGAAATTATATAGAAAGCGTCAATGAGAGTCGGCTGCGCCTTCAAAGAAAGGGCAAACTCAATGCGCTGTACTGGGCCTTGGGCAGACGAAACATCCTAATCAGGTACGTAGTGAAAGAAAGGCTGCCATTTAGCAGGGAAAAGAGGTATACCTAATGAACAAGTATCTTGGGTGAGGGCCCCCTAACGCTTGAACACTAGGCCACACATACAGTTCAGATGGCTTTCCTAATCCCTGCAAATACATATCCTCGAGATATTTTTGGACGCAAGAAACTGCGGTCATGAAAAGCATACTTTCGTACAGCAGTGGTACGGGAAAAAATCGTTTTAGATTATTTAATAACTGCAGTCATAAAGGGGAAACAGGCCGCTACGCAGCACATAAGTCGCCCATTTATACTTAGCTTGCGTCGCATTAAAGGAGTGCTGATAACAAAGGGCAAATTCACATATGCGCGACGGCACTGAAATGATTACCTCTTCGGTTGGCGTTACAACGTACGGCGGATTAAAAACCAGAAGGTCCACTTTCTTTTCAAGGCGGTCGGCAAGGCATCCTACCTGGAGGAACCGGCACCACATCAGGCACGATCACAGTTAGCGTGCTCGCGCGCTTACTAAATCCATGAAAGAAAATATTAGGCATAAGGTGAATAAGCTGCAAAGACGCAGTTATTGCTTACGAGATCGCTAACAACGACGGCAACGTCCGCTCCATTTCTTTCACAAGTTCTTTTCGTCATTGCCGCAGCCCTTTCATTTATGTCAGTGGCTCTGTAAAAAAGAAAAAAGAAACTAAGTTTAGTAGTTTCACTGAACGGAACAGGCTGCCAGTGATAAAATATCTGCACTTACATGAAGCAACAACTGCGGCCTAACGCTTTTGCTATGGCTGCAATAACAATCCCTGAACCGGAGCCAACCTCGACGCATAGTGACGGCCTGAAACAGAAACAAACGTCTCAAACCATGCGATATGTGTGAGTCCTCTTTACCTCCTCTTGACAATTTCGGGTAGCTCCTTTTCCAGAGCATCAATTAAAAGAAAACTGTCCTCGGCAGGCTCATACACGCTGGCTGCTTCGCTTTCACTGAAACAAGTTACAATCGGCGTTTCCATTTGTCGACTCCACGCCAAACGCGCTTCTTCCACGCCGCGATTTGTTTACACCAGAGTACGCAGCACTTTTTGAGATGTGGCTGGATTTGGCGGCTTGCTTGTTTATAGCTTCAGATGACTGACTGATGGTGGTGCTGCGAGCGCCGCTTCCGTTACCTGCACCTCTCACCTGCGGTCGTCTGCTCGCTGAACGCAGGTGCCGTATTTTGTAACGATTATTTTTAATTGCCATTATTTATGCCCATCGAAATTGGCTGGCATGGAGCCAAGCCTTTGTTATTCCCATTGTCGGCCACTCGCTGCGATGTGTGGTGTCAAATGAATAGAACATCGAGGCAGCGTTTTCTCTCCTGCAATTAGGTGCGGCTTTCACATTTCGCCCTTGAGCTAAACTCTATCCTTGTGTTATATTTTCTTCATGTGTGCGAGTAAGTGTGAGTGTTACATGACAAGGACGTACATGTTTCTGCTTGGCAAGGAGACAAGTCCAACTTTATTCCATTTGACAGAATTGCAGCTTCCCAGAGCCTGGAATTTCTCAAAACAAAAGCCGTTATGCTGATCTAATGAGACGTCACTCAATTTATTATCGAGCACGAAAGTGAGTGTAAATTCATTAAATTGCTTTTCGTAGCGCCTAGTCATTTCGATGCATGGTAACGCATAGTATTAGAAGGATCGTAATGTTTTTAATATTATTAGGGGATTTAGCCGCAAGATATATATATATATATATATATATATATATATATATATATATATATATATATATATATAAGAACTTCAGCTATGCTACAAGGTAAACAGAACAAGTACTTAATTTCAATAGTTTCGACCGGTAGACCGATCTTCATCAGGGTTTACAAGAAAATATGTAAACCTGTTGTAAACCTGGATGAAAATCGGTCCACCGGTCGAAACTGTTGAATGTATATACTTGTTCTGTTTACCTTGATCAAGTTCTTTACGTTTGAAAGGTAGCCTGAAGAATTTCTCATTTCTCTGTACCTATATATGAACGAGAAGAAAGGGGGTTAACCGAAGGGCCCGATTTTTATTAATCATATCATAAGAAGCCAACAAACAAAGACACCAAGGACAACATAGGGGAAATTACTTGTACTTGCTAATTCAATTAAATAAATTATAAAATAATGGCAATGAAAGCGGAAGAAAACTTGCCGCAGGTGGGGAACGATCCCATGTCTTCGCATTTTACGCGTGCGCGATGCGAAGAACATCGCACGCGTAATATATATATATATATATATATATATATATATATATATATATATATATATATATATATATATATATATATATATATATATATATAATGTGCATAGTCATATGGAACATCAGGCTTGAGTGCCCTCTTTCCCTCAAGTAGAGTGACCTAGAATACTAGGTCACTGTACCCCAGAATCAAGTTTTATGCTAATATTTGCAAAAGATGTAATTTTAAGGCGACATAGCAAATTTTGATCGTACACGCTGGAAGTTGTTACGTGCCCTCTAGGGAGCGCTCTACCGCAAGAATTTTTCAAATTGGTTCATTAATAACCGAGATAGAAACATTTCAGTGCCGTGAGCCTATGATACGGTACACTGTAACGGGAGGGAGCAAGTGGGGAGAGCGTCTGTGTTGGCGGTGACACTCACCTGCTGAAATCATGGGTTCAGTGTACCAGAAGTGCCTTCATCTACTATACACTGTACTCTCTTTTCGCAAGCGAAATTCCTTCGCTGCATTCTCCCATACCGGAGCTGGAGGATCGCGTGACGCATACGTCACGGGACCAGCCTTATTATTTTATCTTATTTTTATTTTCTCGCTTTTTTGCTTTGCGGTGCACCTCTGCTGACAGTCTCGTCATGGTCTCGTGTGCAAGCTGTTGCGTTTGTCTCGTTTCGCGCAGCGGACGATTTTGCGCGCTGTGCACGAGAATACCTGACTATACTCGCGGTCAACTTTCTGTGGCTATGAAGGGAGAGCTGCGGGGTCGGACCTTCTGCACATGTGTTACCGCACCAAGCAGTCCGTTAGCGTTTGACAGTGCCTTTGGTTGCTCGGAACAGACGGTCAGTCAACGCAGCTTCCACGTACATCGGTTTCGTATTTGCCCAGACGCGGAAGGCGAAAACCGCGAAATATTTTACAGTGAGTGGTTTGCTTTGCCTTATTTAACTTCATAGCGGATCAGAGCACGATCGCGTGCGGGAACACGGGGAAAAATGACATAGTTTCGCTCTCTCTGAAATCAGCGTTGACCGTTGCGTCACCTTTCAGTATTTTTAATTCAAGCGTAAAGGGTCATTTTCCAGTGTGTTGCACTGCAATATCCGATCAGTTTAATTTTATTTTAATGCGAAAGCATTATATATGCCCCATTACACGAAAATTCCGCGTTGTCGTCGGCGGCGTGACCGAAAGATGGTACCAAAAGTGGCCCACGGCTCGACGAGTAAGAACATGTCTAAAATGTTCGGATTGACGTCAAATTTGTCTGGCAGGTTTCTGTGAACAACGTCTATTAATGGAAGGGAAAAGGAAATTTGGATCATTTCGGTGTGAGTGGGAATCGAGCCCAGGTCTCCAGGGTGCCTTAAGAGCACGCTTCTCCGACGCCACAACGGTGCCACGGTTACGGTTGACTAAAGTTGTGCCTAATGCATGCGTCATTGCACACGTCACGTCACTGCTTCCGTCATTGCGTCGCACGTGTCAGTTGCTGTTCGGATTTCATCGGCGCTGTCTCTACTGCGATGCACGCTCGACGCCAAAGCACGAGTGTATAAAATGAGGTGTGCCTAGTGCGTTCGTTATTGCGTCGCTGCCTCTCGCGCGTCATTTTCTCTTCGGATTCTATCGGTGCTGTGTCTACTGGGATGCACTCCGAAGCGTCTACCTTCGCGGCATCTGTGAAACGTGGTCGCCCACTGAAGCACGCCGCAGAAGACTAAGCAAGGGAACAAAAAAGGAATGCCGTGCAAGTTTACAACGTGCAGCACGTCATACGGATGAATACCTAAGCGAAAGCTTTCCCCAAAGCGACTACAATTATTTCGAATTCCCACACGTAAGCTGTTTTAAGTGTCTCTGCCGAACTTTATATTCCTTAACGTCGTCGAACTTAAGTAGTGCCGCATTCACTCGTCAACGCGCTGCTGGTATGATTCTGGCAATACCCGTGTGCGGGAGTTCTTAAGAGTCTCACCTCCCCGATGCCTTTATTCTACTTTTGGCTGTACAAAAGCGAAAGCAAATCGTGCACGGGGGACGAGAAGTGTCGAATAGTTATCGACTCAACTAAGGGACAAACAGTTATTCCCGCAAAAGGAGTTCCTATCACACCCTTTTTGTCTTAGAGTCTGTAAAACGAGGCCGTCGGTGAACTTGAAATGGAGTTCCTTGACTCCAGAGTGCCTCTTTGCATACGCCAGCTTTCTTGGCGAGGCTCGGCCCGTACCTTGTCGCTTACTGCACAGTCCAGTACTACCACACCTAACACGTTGCGAAGGTTGTGCAAGAAAGCCAACGCTAGCCGGCAAACGCCTGGACTGTGTAGTAAGCGACATACCGCCAAGCCTGTAGACTGCGAAACCCATGTAGTTTATGTCATTCCCAGCTCTTGCGGCTGTACTTACATGGGGCAAACGGGACGCTGCCTTAATGAATTTTTACGTGAGCATGCGCAGAGTATCAAGATTGAGACTGGTAGTAATCTAGTTGTTCATTGTGCAAAGTGTGGTTGTTCGCCCCGCCTAGAAGGCACGCGTATGTTGAGTAGGTACATCGATCAGATGGCCATGGAAATCTTTGAGGCCTTTTCAATTTGCCAGTTCGGAGCCACTTGCGTAAGCGCCCCTTCTATAGCTCTTCGCGATAAGGAACTTACGTTCTTTAGAAGTTACTCAGTTTCAACTGTGTCCATATTATGTAGTTTTACGTCTGTGAAGCATGCGCAGCAGGAGTCGACTGACGATGGCTCGCCTTCCCTTTCTCTCTTTCAGCCCGTTGCGAATAGTGTATATTCGTGCAGGCTTCAAAAACATGTTGTTGGCAGTGAGCGCTGCTCCTGTGCTCTTACTTGTCCGTGTGTTCTTTGGCAGATGAATGGTCTGAATCACATCCATTTACAACGTAAATTGAATTGCATTCGCAACAAAAGCTTGCTTGTCTTTGCTGTGAAGTCCAAGAGAATATCGTCAAATGAAATCGATGTCGCGGCATCCTGCTCTACAAAGGGTCGTATCAGCCAACGAAGCCGCTCCTGCGACATCGTTGTCATATCATCGTTTTCCTCAGCTTGGTCTTTACGTGCGTCAGCTTCGAAAATGTTCTTTCGCAGGAGCAGCTGCAGCTGCAGGAATAGTAGAAATAAACGAAATAGAAAAATAAAACAGATAGAAAGGCGACAAAATTGCTTGAAAACTGTTGTGTTCAAACGATCTTCCCTGAGCTAATCAAGCCAGCCACAGAGGATCATTCCAACTTTTTTTCCCAAGTCATCCGAGATCCCGGGAGTCGAATTTTAGCGTGTAAGCTGAAATCGTCTACTTCCAACAAGTCGCAAATAATCGCCATCTTCTCATCATTCGCTTTCTTCTTTAATTATAGGGTTTTGCGTGCCAAAACCACTTTCTGATTATGAGGCACGCCGTAGTGAACGACTCCGGAAATTTCGACCACCTGGGGTTCTTTAACGTGCGCCTAAATCTAAGTACGCGGGTGTTTTCGCATTTCACCCCCATCGAAATGCGGCCGCCGTGGCCGGGATTCGATACTGCGACCTCGTGTTCTCATCATTCACTGAGAGACTGAGCAGGTTCTGCACGGTACCCTACGAGCTCAAAAGTTTTTTGTGTGAACATTTCCTCAACGCCCTCGATAAAGGCATCAAGCATCGGAAAGAAAACGGCCGAACGATACTGCTCGTGTGTCGTTTCAATGCCATTTTTTTTTTGTCTCGCAGATAGAGCAAGCTTCTGAAAATAACTTTTCAGACACTGATATACTTTGCCTCATTTCTTGCAGGGCGCCTCGTAGATGTACAACTTCAAAAAAATTAAATTGTGGGGTTTTACGTGCCAAAACCACTTTCTGATTATGAGGCATGCCGTAGTGGAGGACTCCGGAAATTTTGACCACCTGGGGTTCTGATGTATAACTTCATTAAGTGCAGTTGTGAGCTCAGTATTGGGCTCTTGGAGAGCCCGACTAGCCTTCAGGACAACCTGGAGAACAGGGTGAGCGACTTCCATTCAGCACACAAAGTTGAAGCTCATTGGAAATAATTTCATTGCCTGTTTGCCCGCTTCTTCGGGTGCGTCGTTGAGGTTGCAACTCTAGTAACGTACTCGGGAGCTCTGTGTAGCTCTCGCAAACGGCCTTCACAGGTTCCGCGCGGCACGCCCACCTAGTCATGGACAAAGACTTCAGAGTTCCATGCTTTGCGCCGAAGGCATGGCGAATTCTATCAAAGAATATTTGGCGCACAATATTATATTCAGAAAAGTTGTAGGCAAGCTGCAGAGTCTCTGCAGTCTTTACTCACGAGAAATATATCCGTCGGCGAGTACCAGGTTTATGCAGTGGGCATAACAGTGAACGTATACACGTTTGCTGTTGTGTTCTTTGCACTTTGCTTGGACACCAGATACATGGCTAGACATGGTAAAAGCCCCGTCAAAATACGCCCAGCTCACAGACTCCAGGGAGCCTCGATGCCAGCGAGAACAGCTTGCAGTGTTGCGAAAACCGACTCGCTGCCCAAGTTTGTGAGCCTCTCAAGACAGAAACCCTCCTCATTTGACTTATTTCTAACCTTGCGAAAGTACCTGATAACAACAGACAGCTAGCTGCTCATGATCGCCGCACTCACTAAACTCTTTGCAAATAAACGAATATTTTTTTATTGTGATAGCAATTATATGGGCACTCCAGGCGCATTTTTGCCGTCGGCGTCGCAATCGTCGTGATGTTTCGCATAAAGTCCAAGTGTGATAACATCGTGGCCGAGCGCCCTATGCTGTATGTGCGAGTGAAAGTATGCGAGGGTGAGCCGAGGTTGGTGGCTCGATTTCGCGCGCACATGAGAGGAAGCCGGGGAAGAAGCGCGTCGTCTTCCATCGCGTGCAAGGCACCGGGGTTGAAGGGGAGGGCGTTATACTTTGACGGCGGCTGCGTATAGTGCGGCTGGCCACGGCTGCGCCGGCCCTATCTTGAAAACAATCTGCAACGAGGGTAGAGTCTAGGCGCGCCGAAGGCTGATAGCTTCTTGGTGTGCGGTGTGCTCTCGCCGCTTAGTTCGTGGCGAAGCGAGAGGCAGCACGAAGGTCAATTCACTCGCTGCAGCTACCGCGCCTCCTCACGCCAGCATTTTGACAGCGAGTGTCCGCGCTCCCTAAGTGAGATGTGCTTACGTTTGCCTGTACGTGCGTGACACGATGCATGTTAATTTAGCTAGTAAGCGAATGTTTACGAGTTTATACGGCTGATAAAGCTACTTTTCTCACTTCGTATAGCTGTCTACTAATTTGCTATCGCAATCGATGCTTCGGCTTTCGGGCAAAACTGAGACTTTTTTCTTTGTATATGCTCGATAATTGACGAAACTGGCTGTGTACAGCGATTGTAAGATTATTTTGCATTCTATTACTCGTGCAAGAAGCGTTCTTCAACCCCGACTCAAGTGATCGCGCAAGGTTGGGTAATGCGCTTTCAATATAGATTGATAATTTCTAAAGAGAGACACGTTCTCTACATTCCCTCCTTTCAACGTGCCCTCCGAACGGCTTTTTTTTTTTTTTTTTTAGGACTACGAGATCAAAAAGCGGCTTAGAACATCGCGATTTCATTGGCATCGTTCCTCTGCTTGGTACTCTAGTCGAACAAGGTCTTCATTTAGAAGAAAAGCAACTGACTTATTTCTTTTGGAACTGTTCCACGACAAGGTAATCGGATTTCTCATGTTGGTTGAACGCTTGCATCGTGTTCTTTCAAGCCCGAAATCCAGTGGATATAAATGTAGATGGTGTCGGCCATCATCTTTATTAGGAACCCCCTCTCACTTCGTCGTCTTCGTTAGGACCCTCTCTTAACTTATTCCCACCGTCCACGTACACTCCCTCTCTTTGAAGACAAACCTCCTGGGATGATACATAAAGACGTTTCCAATGTTTTCAAACTGGAGCACGCCGTCATCGTTGACGTAACCAACTGTTTTGAGAACATCTCTTTATATTACAGTTTTGCACCATGCGATACGGCCTCATGTACACCTGCTTCGTACCCGGAAGGCCTTTCCTGACGACTACTAAATCGTTCAGCTGTATAGACGAGGTATCCGCGTGTTGTGGCGGCGGTCGAAATGTCTCGTCACATCTTCGCGGTATCGCTGGTACGCTTCTGCAGTTTTCCACTTCTTGCACAATTGCAGGCGGTCAGCAATACCGAGCTGTATGGCGGGGAGCGCCGGTGCCTTTCCGAATGCTGCGAAGTATGGGAACCGATGCTCGCAGTGTGCGACCAATTGTATACTGAGCCACAGCGGCCTCCAATCAGCACTTCCATCCGCCTTTGAAACTTGAATACATGGAAATAAACAGCTTCAAGTCTCGTATGATTCTTTCAGCCATGCTATTTTCTGCAGGAAGATAGGGCGCGCAGCATCGCGAAATAACTCATCGTCCCTTCGCAAACTCTTGCAGACGCTCGCTTACAAATGTTGGTCTATTGTCTGATATTACTTTTTTAGTATTCTTAAACATCTCTCGGCTCAAAAGGGCAATCAGACTATTAGCGTCTTCCCTTCCCGGTCGTGCAGCTACTATTCTAGTGCGCTGATATATATATTGCCATTAAGAAATACTATGTTTTAGAGCGAAGCTGTTTATGCGGACCCTGTGCCGTCGTTGTCGGACATCGCTAAAACTGTCATCATCAGCAATGGCTCGAGCGTCGTCGTCGTCTTCATCCACAGCTGGCTCGTTGGCGCCCCTCGGCGCTACTGCGCGAACGCGCTCGTGCCACTGCTACTGCGTTCGTCCTCGTCGTCGTCTTCCACAGCTGGCTCCGTTGCCACACGTCATTCTAGCGTAGAATTTCACTTCTCTTCTGTCGTCGTCATGGGGAGGCCGCGTTTACGGGGGTATGCGCCATTGCTTAAGGGTGTATGAGCCATTCATCGTCTTACGTGACGGACAGATTTGATTTTGAAGCAAGTTTGAAGAATCGCAAGCGGCAATACCGGGCGTATGCTACTAACCACACCACCGAGCAAACTCGAGACATCGAACGCAAGCGACAACGGCGGAATGCGGGCATACGGTCACTGACGTCGTTCTCTCCGTCGCAGCCGAACGTGTGTGTACCCTATTAAGAAGCACAAAGACGTAACCAATAATTAAGAAAGAGTTTAATGAACCGTCGGGATTTACCCAGTGATAAACACCGGGGCCACACGTTCCAGCTTCGCTGGTTAACAATCTGTACAGAGTGCTTGGGTTGACAGTATTTTTTTCTTACTCCAGTAGCCTCTTTCTTGAGCTCTGCCAAATCCACCTGGAGAACTTCGAACGATATGTCAGAATGTTGAGATAGGACCATCTCGTCTGTTCTCTGAAGGTACTTGGCTTTGTGGACTTGACATTGATGCCAAGAGTGGACATATCGCTGGGCGTCATCTTTCATGTGTTTCCACCGGAAACGCTGAATTATCTTGCGGTAAGTTCGCCAGGACCCGTCGTGCCCGCCGTAGTCCGGGGAGTCGTGATAAATTTCCAAGATTCGAGGCACCATTGTTTCCAGGACTACGAACTTTCCATCGTGGAACTCCAGTACTTCAGTTCCGCTCCTACAGGAAAGTTGTGCTGATATTCTCCTGATTTGGGGTTTACAATTTGGGGTTTACTCAAGCCAACTAAACTTCGCAAGCCACTATGCACAAAAGCTGCTTTTGTGATTATTCCTTTCTGTTTGAGGATAGCTGCTTAGGCTCGGTTGGAAGGGGCCACGTACTTGCCTGACTTGCTTCTCTATGTCGTTAGTGGGCATGGGCAATGATGGTTTAACACCAGACACGTGATGCTTGCTAACGGACATCGAAACAGCCCCAGTTTGTTCGTCCTGTTTGTTGCCGTCATCGCATACATCCGTCTCATATTTGTGGTCTCCTTGCTCGGACATCGCTCTTACGACAGGACGCCCGGGCCGTGGTGCCGAGGGTCGACTCCGAACGCCATTTTCTTGTCCGCTGCTTTCTGTTGTACTGCGCCGATGTGCTTGCTCTGGAGACCGCGTTTTTGGCGAGGTGTGAATCTTTTTTTTTTTTTATTGCGATAAAGGCTTGCCCTTAAGGCATAATTCTTGGAGCGTATATGTGTATTATATGTGTGCTGTGAGGCCTGTGTTGTGTATGAATTGAAGCAGTGTTTTGCGGAATCTGTTGTCATGTATCCAGCGGTCATAGCTGGTTGTCACACTGTAGCGGAGGCCGGCTTGCAGTAGGAGACGCGAGCGTTCCGATTGTAAACCCGTACATGTCCATATTAGGTGGTATGCATCTGATTCCACCACAGGAATGGAGCAGTATGGACACGTAGCACCCAGTGGTAAATGCGACCAGTTCCACCTTGAGACAACAGCCGGTGTAAGGGCCACCCCGGCCCGAAGCCTCCTAAGCACAACTTCCTCCGCCCTAGTGAGATGAAGGGGGAGGGAGCAGACACACGGTGGGATAAGAGCGCGTGTGTCCTGCCGGAGAACATTTTTACGGGCTCGCAGCGAGTTACGGGGTTGGGGTACGGGGTGTGAATCGTAACACCGCCTATGCGTTAGGGTTGTTTGTGCTGCGCGCAGGTAGCTCAAAACAGATGTGTGCATATTGAGGAAATTTTGGGGGTACACTGCTTTGCTGAAACAGCGTTTGCGAAGCCGCAGGTGTCCTCTGTCCGCCAGCAGTGGCCTACTAATTCGTCTCTGTTCGCGTGGCGTGTGGCGCCTCTATCGCGCTTTTCTCGCGCCTCTTGCGTCACAGAATTTACGTCCCTGCTCAGCCAACAGGGGGAGGGGGAGGGGGGACCTGACCACATTCGTGTGTCCTCCTATGCTGCCAACGTTTTCTCGCATTATGCAAGTGTAGTAGCTGGTCGAGAGGATGAGAGCAGGAAGAGCCTTTAGACCCACTTCCCGCGCTTGATCAAAATCCGGGCACTCCCACAGCATGTGTCGGGAAAACGCCGGTCCACTACACGTGCTGCAGTGTGCTTTCCTTAGAGGCACACGCAGAAAACGAGCCCCGTAGTCAGGGATGGTCACAGCGGTCGATTGCAGCAGGGGAATGGTGGTCCGCTGTTTTTCGGGTGTAGTGGTCCCTGCGTGGAGTGTATGGAAGCGCACTGTGAAGAACACTATCTTTTTATTATTCCATGGATGCATGGTGAACCGGGTCAAGGAGCAAGCTGGCGAGTGGGGGGCAAGGCTTCGAGGCAACGGTGAGTAGAGGACCTCCATGCATGGATGCATGTTCTCTGCGCTGCCATGCTATAGCTGTCATGAAGTTCAATCACGGAACCGCTAGTAGCAGAAAAAGAAGAGTCGATTACGGCGCCAGTCATTATTGTGAGGTTGATGATTGATCCAGCATAGTCATTCGTGGTACATTTTGCGAGGAGGGCAAAGCACTTTGGTGTCATCTTGGTCGGCATGTCGCTAAGCCTATACTAGGTTCGTCCTTACTGCAGAAGGCTTGGTTTTATGTAGAGGAACAAAAAGGCGTTCACCGTTAGAAACCAGCCCACATCACTTAGGTGACATTTAGAAACTGGTATCTCTTTCTGCGGGAGACATGCCGACGTCGCAGTAATTGTTTTATGCTTCATAACCTCTGAGCACGGCTTCGTTGCTTACACAAAACAAGTGGCTGCCATTACTCGTCTCCCCAGCTGAATTTTTACGATAGCGATGCGCGAAGGCTTTCGCGCGTCATTGATTATGTAAGAGAACACACAGATACATCATTTTGGATATTGCTGCAAACTGCAAATTTGTCGTTGCCCTTTCTGTGTTCGAGGCACCGCGCCATGTCATAGATTCTACGCGGATCGCTGAAGCCATTGCCAGCCAAGTTGGATTCAACGGATCCAATCCTAACTTTGCTTTTAGTTGAGTGCATCATCACGGTAACAATGAAGAGTCCGTTGCTGCGTTCCTGACTAATGACTGACCAACATGTTGCCCACCCACGCCCGTAGGGGCGACGGGCCAAACCGCAATCTGAACACTGTGGCATGCGCATAATAACCAAACTATATTGGTCCTGCGGGCACGTACAAATGCGCTAGATGACGCACCACAGGACAAACCAAGCGGCCTATGGCCCATATGTCTGGAAGAATGGGTCACTTCAGAAGCTACTCCAAGGAGCACTGAATAACTATCATCTACAGCCTGGCTACGCCCACTGCAGGACAAAGGCCTCTCCCATACTTCTTCAACTACCCCGGTCATGTGCTAATTGTGGCCATGTTGTCCCTGCGGACTTCTTAATCTCATCCGCCCACCTAACTTTCTGCCGCCCCCTGCTACGCTTCCCTCCTCTTGGAATCTAGCCCGTAACCCTTAATGACCAACGGTTATCTTCCCTCCTCATTACATGTCCCGCCCATGCCCATTTCTTTTTCTTGATTTCAACTAAGATGACATTAACTCGCGTTTGTTCCCTCACCCAATATGTTCTTATCTTATCCCTTAACGTTACAGCCATCATTCTTCTTTCCATAGCTCGTTGCGTCGTCTTCAATTTAAGTAGAACCCTTTTCGTAAGCCTCCAGGTTTCTGCCCCGTACGTGAGTACTGGTAAGGCACAGCTGTTATACACTTTTCTCTTGAGGGATAATGGTAACCTACTGTTCATGATCTGAGAATGCCAAACGCACCCCAGCCCATTCTTATTCTTCTGATTATTTCCGTCTCATGATCCGGATCCGCGGTTACTACCTGCCCTAAGTACTACCTGCCCTTACCACTTCCAGTGCCTCACTACCTATCGTAAACTGTTGTTCTCTTCCGAGACTGTTAAACATTACTTTAGTTTTCTGCAGATGAATTTTTAGACCCACCCTTCTGCTTTTCCTCTCCAGGTCAGTGAGCATGCATTGCAATTGGTCCCCTGAGTTACTAAGCAAGGCAATATGATCGGAAAATCACTAGTTACTAAGGTCACCATCATCAGCCTGGTTACGCCCACTGCAGGGCAAAGGCCTCTCCCATACTTCTCCAACTACCCCGGTCATGTACTAATTGTGGCCATGTTGTCCCTGCAAACTTCTAGTTAACCCTGTTGTCATGTTGTCCTGTGGCCATGTTGTCCCTGCAAACTTCTAGTTCTAGTTGAGAAGTTGCTAAGGTATTCTCCATTAACTCGCATCTCCAATTCTTCCCAATCCAGGTCTCTGAATACCTCCTGTAAACACGCCGTGGATAGCATTGGAAAGATCGTATCTCCCTGCCTAACGCCTTTCTTTATTGGGATTTTCATGCTTTCTTTATGGAGGACTACGGTGACTGTGGGGCCGCTATAGATATCTTTCAGTATTTTTACATACGGCTCGTCTACACCATGATTCCGTGATGCCTCCATGACTGCTGAGGTTTCGACTGAAACAAGCGCTTTCTCGTAATCGATGAAAGCTATATATATAAGGGTTGGTTATATTCCGCACATTTCTCTATCACCTGATTGATAGCGTGAATATGGTCTATTGTTGAGTAGCCTTTACGGAATCCTGCCTGGTCCTTTGGTTGACAGAAGTCTAAGGTGTTCCTGATTCTATTTGTGATTACCTTAGTAAATACTTTGTAAGCAACGGACAGTAAGATGATCGGTCTATAATTTTTCAATATACGCAATGTATACGCAATGCCTCATGACCTTGAGTGTACCGGAATCTTGGAAGAACGCCAATATAATCTTAATTCATAATTAAGGGGACGCCAAAGCCTTGAAGAACTATAAGCAGCTTTTAATGCAGGAGTTTAGTGGCTCAGTGGCCATGACGTTGCGCTGCTGAGCACGACATCGCGGGTTCATATCCCACACATGGCTGCCGCATTCGGATGGAGGCGGAACGCATAAACGCCCGTCTGCCCTGCTTTGGGAGCACGTTATCAGAAAGACCAGGCGGTAAAAATTAAATCGGAGCCTTCCACTATAAACGGCGTTCTTCATAACTTACTGTGCAGTTTCGGGACGTTAAAACCCATAAATTGACTAAAATTTTCAGGTTCAATAATGGGTTCGTACTTTATATATACCCTTCTTACGCATTCTGGAAATACAGTCGGGCAGCTATTAAAAAAATGCCAGACAGGATTGCGTGCCGAGCTTTCCCTGCACAGTGAGCACACACACGTGCCAAAAGTGTTGAGATAAGCGCCGATAAGAACGCCAGGTGAACCGCTTGTTCTGCCGTGTGGCAGGAAAGGCAACTGCGAACCTATTATCAGCCCCGTTGCCGATGCTGCGTTATCGAGGAGAGCCAGTTTGTAGACTCGTGCCGGTTTCGGCGAGTCGCCGTGGTCCGCGATGTGCGAAAGAAGCGAATAGCCTCTCCGACGGATCCTCGTTACTCTTTCCACGTAAGTTGTACGCTTGCTGCTGCTGCAAAACCACGCGGCTAAACCGTGCTGACGTTGCTGTCCTTTCAGCTTGTCCCGCAACGGCAAATATTTGTCGAGGGCGCAGAGATAACGAGATACAACTAAAGAGTTGAACCGCTGCTTTCAATAAGAAGAAAGCAATGTGATATTACTTTCTCCCTTTCTTTCATAATAAGATGCTGCAGAAGATACTTAAGAAATCGTCACAATTATTTTTTGATGAAAATGTATTGTCACTGCGTGAAGTTATGTAGCCTGAGGCATATTGGAGTTATGTGTACTTCCGCCAAACGGTATGTCTTGAACCTACAATAGTGAAAGCGAACTGATTTGTAGGTATTTTTGAACTAAATATTCTCTTTCCTTCTTTCTTTCTTTGATACGACATGCTTCTAATCATAGTACGTATTTGCTGGTTTCCTTATTGCGGACGAGCGGCGCTGGACTTCATGACGTGCTACTGATTGTGGGCTCGGGCCGTAGATTGGTGCGTTGTGTGTATATCAATATGAAAATAAACTGAAGGTGTTGTTTCTGGAGCTATAGATGACTGTAATAGTATTGCAGCCACTCTAGCGCTTTTGCGAAGAGACATCAAGACCGGCATTTCCAAATGAATCAGGTGGCAAGCCCGTACGTATTAAGGATATCGTAGTGAAGTTGCCGTATTTGAAGTATGTATTGTAAGAGTGTATATAGCTCTTAGGCGCCCGTTCCTGAGGCGAGCGTCGGCGTAAGCGAGCGAACGAGCCCAGCGAAAGACGAGAGCGAACGCGGAGCGTAGCGGTAGATGGAGAAAACTACGAGAATGAAGAGAGCGCGAGGAGGAGGGCGCAGCGGGGCCATCAGGAGGAAGGCGGAGGAGGGTATAAGAGTGAGAAGAAAAGCATAGTGCTGCTCACGAGGGGCTTTGCGGCGATGACTACGCGATGGCTCCAGAGTAGCGCGCGTCGTCTGTATGGAAACAAAGCGCTGCATGAGGGGAGGTTGTCTGCGGCGGCTGCTGTGAATCGCGCCCACGCGTTTCCTCTCGCGATCTCCCAATTAGCGAGGCCGTCGTGCCACACTTCGCTCCGTTTGCAACGTGCCGCGCGAGGCAGATTGTCCGCGCCAGCCAATATATCACGAAATTAAAGCACGCAGCTGCGCTCAAATTTCGCACTAAGGAGTATCGTAATCGTCGGTGAATTTTTTAGATAACTCCGCATCCCTTTAAAACACTTACGTGAAGCAGCCACCACATTGTTTTTTATAATTTGCGTTTTTCAAGAAATAACATGACGTGCCG
This sequence comes from Dermacentor andersoni, assembly GCF_023375885.2. Taxonomy (NCBI): domain Eukaryota; kingdom Metazoa; phylum Arthropoda; class Arachnida; order Ixodida; family Ixodidae; genus Dermacentor; species Dermacentor andersoni. The sequence continues at coordinate 70,198,069 of NC_092817.1, forward strand.
TAAGTCTTCATATCCCATAAAATGCAATTCATGAAATGATATGGAGTTTTCATATAGTGTATACTCGAGTGTAATGAGGGCAAACGGCTATCACTGCTTTAGTTACTTATGAGATGCTGTGGAAGATATTGGAAGAATGTGTGACAACTATTACTTTTTGATGAAAGTGAAATGCTACTTACTGAAATTATGCGGCCTCAGATATGCCGGATGCTTTCTTCTTTTTAAATCATACGGAATTTTTAGTAGTCACCTGTGGCAGATCGCACAATTCTAATCATTGAGCTGGATTACCCAAAGAGGCGGTCATTACATGCACGAGAATTCGAAAAGCATAATCAACTATTTAGGAAAAACGCTACTTAATTTTTAGATTAATTACTTTAGAGCACGTATTGCAATTTACGAATTGTAGCCGGTGAGTTCGCAAGACATACATTGATACATACATTGATGCCCCACTTATAACGAATGTTCTGGATTATTCCAGTTTCAACATAGTCATTCCCAAAGTGAGCGACGAAATGCATAGGCGTTACAGTAACTTTCGTGCTTCAGTGCATAAAACGGCGGTTTATTGAAAAGGTAAGTGCAATAATAGTGCATTTTTACCCCAAGTTTCACAGCGCATATCTCGAAATCCGTGCTACCCATAGAAGTCGTTACAAGTGGATATGCTTTGCAAGCAAACCGGTTACAATTTGTAAATTCCAATGCGCGCCGCAAAGTAGGGAAATTAAAAGTTAATTGGTGGAATTTCCCAAATCGGTCAATTATGCATCTCGGTTTCTCGTGCGAGTAATTTACTCCGCTTCGAGTAAGGTAGTTAAAGGAATGCGATTACGCTATATATAACAAGCCGTTTCTTAATATTTCGTATATTCGAAGAAAAGAAAAAGAAAGGATATTGATGTATTTTGCCGTAGAAAGGTGTCTGAGCACGGCTTCAACTCAGAAATAGTGCGTTGCAGCTGCGGACCGCTGATTTGCAGGTATTTTTAAACTAACACTAATTGCCTTGCGCGCTTAACCGAGTACTGAAATTTTCGTCGTTGAACACTTACTGTGCTGCTGAATCACTCCTTATAGCCCTAACTGAGTTCATAAATATTAACTGTTGGGAATTTTCTTTGTCTGTTAGTCGATTGTGTTAGAAATTGAATAAAGATGTCCTTCTTTCCTACGCCTCAGAAGAACCCACCATTCCGGCTCTTAAGTCAAAAACGATAGCAGCAACTTTGCAAGCATTATTTGGCTCTGTAATGTGCGCTGACAACACTTAATTGAAGTCAGCGTTAGATTAATTAGCTCACGCCGGAGACTGTTTACGTTGAACTGGTTTGCCTAGCGGCCTAATAACAAATTCTTTCGACATCAGTAACCACCAGATACGTGACATCAACCATTTTCCCACCTCCTTTGTGTCTATTACTAATACGAGAGACATTTAAAATGCGCTTGGAGTGCATGTCGTGACGCGATACCTATATTTGTGCTTGCAGTGCTTGATGCCCCCATTTTCTTCTGTAACGCCCTACGGGCTCTGAAAGGATTTAAATAAATAAATCACGGATTCATCTGACCATATTAAGGAGGTGACGCTGATCACAACATTCAATTTAGGTCCAATGTACTGCGCTATTAATTTAATCACCGTTTCAATTACCAGAAATGCCATGAGGTTCACTAAAACACTATGGAAACAGGAATCAGAGCAACAACTAGATAAATACCAAAAAGAAGAGAAGATCACAGGCACTGATCGTCTCCGTGATCGTCTCTTCTTTTTCTTCCCTTTCTTTGTTGCCTTTGTCTAGTTGGTGCGATGACAGATCAGGAACATGTACCAACTCGGCAAGTTCTCGCCACTCGAGGAATGAATGTCTCGATTTGTTTTACTGCGTACTCTGTTGAAGCTCATATTGGATTATGGCAATGTGATTAGCTCGTGACTAGATGTAAGCCCACATTGGATACTGTTATTCGCAAGATATTCAATACTCATTCTGCTGAAATAGTTACTTTGTGATTGCAACTAATTATTCTTTTTAAAAAACCATTCGGTGTGGAAGAAATTTCGCTAGAACCCATCTCACAATGAATGTCGAAATTAATGCGATTGACATTAAATCAATGTAGCTACACACCGTATTGCCACCGCCAAAGCGCGTCATGCATGAGGCGCGTACTGCAGCCCGACTCATCTAACGCACTTCCCTCTTAAGGTCCTTGTTCCCTCTGGACACGCAGTGCCGTCTTGCGGCGCCGCCACGAAGTTCCCGCGGGGCCTTCGAAATGCGTGGCGCGCCGGTGCGTGCGAACGCTGAGAATTGTTCCCTCGTTGCGCCCGCGCGTTCATGGCGCTGCGCTAATGCACCGGGCTGCTGTGCCTGAGAAACCTGTGTGACGCAGGTTCGATTCGGTCCAGCACCGGAAATATTATAAAGGATTTTTTTGTCATTGAACAGTGGCGTGAGAGAGGTTAGATACGGGCATACATACATGCGCACATATAGACTTACGGCAGAAAACTGGGCTATAATCGGATTTATGATTTCAGCGTCTTCCCTGTCCAGTTCTCTTTTACTCTCAAGATATTTTTCTGTTTGTTCCGGGGCGCTGGAAATGCATTAGTTAACACACACAGACGTACTGCGAAGTGGGTGAAGTTTCCCAAGAATGTTAATGTCGTTAAAAAGATAGGACTATTCCCACCGACAATGTTCTGAGTGAACAATGAGCAATAAGCGGTATTCCTCGTGAGAAGGGCTTGTGATGCAATATCTTCCTGCAGATAATTTCACTCGATAACACGATTTACGGCCGTTATCGGAACTCGCAGAACAGCTTTATTATGAAGCTCGCATGACGTAGTACCCGCATAGGTGCGCTTTTCAATCTTGCATTTGTATTGTGGTGGGATGCATGCGTGAGTTGTCGGTCACAGAGTTTGAGCGGGTCGTTCTGGTAAGCTCGCTATTGTTTACCGTCTCTATCAATTTCCAAACAAGGCATATAGGTTCCCCGACTAGTGAGGTAAACATTGCAAGAAGCGTGGCCGTAAAACATACCGCACCCGACGCTGTCGCGTTGTTCCCGTTGTCTGTCGCGTTGTTCATTAAAATGGACGCGCCCAACTTAACCCTGCAAATGCCTACAAGAACTTGTGCGAGCAAATTTTGTCCACCTAAGCCGAGCACGCAATTTTCTTTGCCATCGTTGCAGGTCCTAAACGTGCTTTGAGGGGCGTTATACCAGCACTCGAGCAGCCTATCAACTCATATCAACTCTCACTAGGAAGCATATCAACTCTCGCGTTGCGAGGCCACTTCACCGACTTTACTGTGTCGCTTGTGGCTGGATTTCGTTTCCACTGATGCTTATTCTTTTATTGTCCGAACGACTGACAGTGTCACGTCCAGCGCTTGCGGTGCGAAGAGAGAGAGAGAGATTGGCAGATGACAAGGCGCGCATGGGTTGGAACAAGCACCATCAATAACGCAACCCGGTTCTTACGTTCTTATGTGTTCTTACGAAGGTGTGCTAGTTCGATTATCTTAGCAGTATGCACTCACATGGCAACTAATGAGTCCTGACTAGAGGTGAATGCCCTTTGAACTCCCGACATGCCGCGCGAATAAATAATTTCGTACATATCTCGCTATCAGTACAACGTCAGTATGGTGATAAATATAGAGGTGATTTTGACTCAGATCACTATTTTGACAATAAGAATAACGAGGCATCATTCAGATCATCCTACTAAATTTAGTTGAGCGGTTCGTTTATAACTGGTGTGAAGCAAGGAGAAGCCAGGTATGTTTATTGGGAGGCACTGTTATAAAGTTCGCTGTCCCTTTCGTGTTCAGTGACACAGAGGCAGTGAAACGAGTGTTGAAAAATTAAGGTAAATACATTCAGTTCAGGGGCGCTATAACGTAAAGCTATTCCAAACTTTTGTATTCTAATTCTGCAATCAGTCCTCCATGATTGGTAAAAAAAATTTCGTGCCGCCTGCACTTCGCCTGTCTCTCACGAGACGTCACGTAAACGGCGAAAACGCCCCATGTGATATGATATGTGCACACTGATTAGGCATGATTAGACCAAATGAAAGAAAAGAATAATTAGTTCTGTTTCGACGCCTTTTTAGCCATAAAACTCTGCCATTGATCAAACGTTTTCGGGCTGCGTTCACTTCGCCTATCTGTCACGCGACGTCACAAAACCGCGAAAACTCGCCGCGTCAAAGTCACATGTACGGGTTAAAGACGCATTAATATGTCGATCAAAGCTGAATCTTTCTCTGAATAGCCGGAGACTTCCCCGTTCCTAAAGGAATAGAAGATGGCTACCAAACGATTGCTCTGGCACTAGCTACTCGGAGCGGCCGGGGAGCATGGATTCATTTGCGTATGACAAACATTTTTTTCCACGGCAGTATAACGTTATCGGGCCCTTCCGGCACGTATCCGTCATCACTTTGCCAACTCTTCTTTGCTGAGGATCCATTCTGGCGGCGTTTTTAATGTTCCATTGCACGCCGTCGCGATTTCTGACTAGACACTGCAACCTAAGTAAGGGTAAGTGGGTCAATCGCAGACTCTGGCACCATTCTCTTCGGCCGGTTATCTATACTTTGATTGTTTTGGCTCGGCCCCATCGAACCCTTCTCCCCTTAAGCTTCCTCCTCGCCTCTTGTGAGCAAATTTGATAATGAGATCTGCTCAATGTATGCAATGCTATTCGCTTTGAAAGCAAAAGAAAGTGACATCCTATAAACGAGGAGCGCGTTTGATTGAGCTTTTCAAACAATCCTGTGGGTTACCACCCGGTGCTTGCGTCAGTGGCTACGTAAATTTGACATCAGGAGATTGGAATAAAAACGGATTTGAATAGTTTTACGTTACAATGCCCCAGTAGTTTTTCAAAGTGAAATCAGACATATGATGCTATTGTTGATGTAACTATAGGTGAACCCTGTGAGAACCGTAGCCGCGCTCCTAAATGACAATTCTTTCTAAGAGTACGCGGGACAAAAGACATCTCTGTGACGCTCTGCTGGACCCCGTCACTCAACCGGCAGACAGCACTGCATGCAGTAGCAGCGGAGACGGTGTTATAAGAACTTTACGTAGTATATATTTGGTGCTTTGCATTGATTTTGTTTATATTCTTTACAACCAAATGAAAAGGAAATAATATAGAGATTTAAAAGCTAATATCCCTTGTGCTTTCCTTGGATTCATTGTCTGTTGACCATATGGGGTCGTAACTAAAGAAAAAGAAAGTTGCAGTCTCGCAAATAATACGGAGCAGTGACTCAATAGTTGGAGCAATGTTGTGCACAGTAAGCCTTAGACTTCTTGCGGTATCGGCTTGAGTAAACATTCGACTAAATCAGTGCGAGCAATCTTCTTTAAAGAGGAAGAAAATTTAGTCAGTGATGCCTCTAGTCTGAATTGATTTAGTTTGTGTAGGCATCGCCCACCGTATGGTGGAGAAGCATATAGAGACACTGCTAATAATTGCTTCCTCCTCTTTCCTATCCTGACTTTCGGTTTCTTCCACTGGCTTTGTTTTGGGGGGAGGTAAACTTGAAAGGATAATTTATGAAACTACAGTGTTTTCGTTTAATGCACCGAGGCAATGCAAGCCAAAAAAAAAAAAATCTGCATACTTCGGGCACTCTAAGCACATATATATGATGCAGCTCAAGTAGCTTTAGACACCATTGCTTACCGAGCATCTCACAAGAGATCACAACATTGCACTGAGATGCGTCGAATGTGCGGGGGGTCCACTGCTATCAATTTAACAACAACAAAGAAAAAGATCCATGTAATTTCACGTTCAAGGTTTAATTAACGTACTTGCAGAGTGTCTGCTTTTTCAGACCGCAGAAACAGATGTACTTGAGTTGACAAGGCGTGCAATGTGCAATGCATGAACAGCCGGTTCCTCACAGTGCCCATTTCATATGGTTACTTCTTCGTACTTGTTCCGTTTCAGGTACTCTGCACTACTGAGCAAAGTCATGAGGGTGCTGGCAGTACTTTACACGCTGTTAGGTATGTTGCATGCTGATTTATCGCACGGGCTTATCAAATGCGATGTAAATTTTAGATAACCAGCGCAAGAAAAAGAGAAAAGAGATGGCTACTTCAGGAAAGAAGAGTACTATAATTCGGATGTGGTAATGAGGCAGAAAGAGCTTTATGTCGTTTTTTTATTCCCAAGTCTGACTGGTATCAATGTTGGCAAAGACGACAGGCATTTAGCTTTGCTTGTAATCGAAGAAGCATCTGGCGCTTTTTACACAGTGTTTCGGACTAAATTATTCGATGCACTGCTATAGCTGGCCGCCAAACGCAGGAACAGACTCAATGACAATGCTTCGAAGCTGCGATTTCAGGTTTCAACCTTAGAGATCTATGCAAGATTGTTGACAGAGAAATATGCAGTATCCGGTTATAAACAACGCTTTTGGTATTCAGAATTTTCTTGTGAGTTAATAGCGTGCTGGTGCTGATTCTCTTTGTAGCCTGAATATTCTTTAAATTATGCGTTAAGGCATGCTCAATTTGCAATACCAGTATACTTAGCTTTCTCAGACTAATGCGCATTCTGAAGAATCACAGAGGTGTGCAAAACAAGGACTAACTGTGCATGTCGCCTTTCCCTTTGTACCTATTTCAAGGCATGTCTGTTTTAATGCAAGCGTTTACATGACGTGTATTGATGGCAAAAATAACGGATTCCGTGCGGCACTCGAGGGTTATGTAAAATGCGCATGAGATAGAGATTTTACTCTGACTATGGCACCCATTTCTAGTGAATATGAATTTGGTGTCATGACCACTTATCCTAAGACACTTGGAAAGAGCGAATACACGGCCTTCTCAAGCTCTCCAGCCTCTGCTGAAGCTATTTTTACAATGACTGCACTTTGACGACAAACATTTTAATTACTTAGCATGCTCACTGGCCATAACGTTCGCCCAACTTTCACCAAATTCGATCTTGGTGGCAGTTACAATTCTGTCGGTGCAGTGGGATAAATTCTGCGGCATTCATAAAACACACCTACAACGTTCCGGAGTGCTTGGATGCGTAGTTTACTGCATAGGTTGTAATTAACCTACATGCTTTGTACTTCTTCTACACGTTACCCGTAACCTTTCCCTTATTTTCACATAATATAAGCTACGTATACGTTGTTTACTTCACTGAAGACACAGAGTGAACCGACTGCGAACCTCGTATAACACGTGAAAAAAATGGAGAAAACGAGGGTTGAGTATTTGTATACAAAGTTCGGAATTATGCCAGAAACGCTAACGTTTCGCCAGACATTACACTTAACACGCGCCCTGTTTTCACCAAATATAAGCTCGGTGGTACGTAGAGTTATGCGGGACATTGAGAAATATAGTTGATAACGCGCATAAACGCCTTCGAGCACTTGCTTAATGAGTTTTTCGCAAAGCCCACAATGAACTGATGCTCTGAAAACTTTGCCCACGCATGACGCATAATATGTCCATTGTTCGCTCAGAATATCGACTTTGTGTTATTACCGATAAAAAACTCAACTAGGCTGGAGCAGACGCTGTCAGAATCCATGACGTCACGGGCCATTTGGTGTGGGAACTTGAAGGCAGTGTTGCCACCCGTGTTTCGTTTTCGCGCCTTTTCTGGCTTACCAAGCGTCGTCTCGCGGTAAGAGTATTTCTTTTGTATTGCCCCCGCCCCCTCCAGAAAAGTCTTGTGGGGGGTGGGGAGCAATTTTAAGACCTACGGTGTTCGATCGTCAGGCTTCTGACAACAAACGATGTAGGATATATAACCGTGTCCACCGTGTTATGCTAATATTTCTTTTTCGTTGAACAGCTTGGCTAACGCTGCTGGGACACACGGTATGCGTGTATGCTCAAATACTGTAGGAAACGTTTCGTTCAGTAACTCACCTTCGTTGTTGATGTTTCGTCTCTTCTTTTTGTTTCACTCTTGTACGTGTTACGCTTATGTGTGCTGAAGTCTCTTATTATTTACTTACTTATTTTTCTAAAAAAAAAAGCGTTTTGTTTTTTGTAGAATTGATATGGAGCAACTGGAGAAGCATACCGATTCCAATCTCTCCAATCAGGCCCCAATATAACGCTATAGGCAGGGCGGCTAAAGCTATTATAGGCTTACCCGCCTACCGTTCCGGGCGTCTTTCGTTGACCATTGGAAACAGGGAGCGCCGTACTGCGTTCCTGCTGCGAGCCTTCGTCACCTTTGCGCCCCACTGCCGACGACGAGGACGAGTACGCGGAACTGAGTCCCGCGGAGGTCGAAGACGTGAACAGAGCCTTCAGGCGCTTCCTCGACGGAGCGGCGGCGTACTCCAGCGACGACGGCGCAGCGTCAGCTCCCATTACGATCGCCGGTCTGGTGGGCGTCTTTGAAGTTGCCCGGAACCTGGCTCACCTGCGGCCGCGCTCACCCCAGGTACACCCGTGTGCTCGTGCAAGAAACGGGAAACTCTGTGCTCTTATATCGCATTGGATTACGGAAACAACGTATACTCCTTACTTAGGTTATTCGTTAGCCCCCATAGATCTGCAATAAATTGAAGCAAATAAGGCTTTTAGTGGCATTGTAATGCGCTAGATAAAAAAAAAAAGTAATGTTTTTACCTCCACTGCACTCTTATTATAATTTCTGATTTCTTAATTTGAAGTGGGTTGTGTAAAAGCAATGCTTCCCAACGTGAAGAGATTAAAAAAAGAAGCAATGCTGTAAAACACTGCTAACGGTCGACTGGAACGTAAGTTAATGCTCGCTAAGGTTGCAGGTGAGAGACAGGAAGTCACCATTGCACGAAATGGTGAGATGGCATGCATTCTTCAGGCCACAGCGAAGCGTCTCGAGGAGCTTAAAAAACTTGTCTTTAAGCAGATGTCACATGCCTCGTCTAGGATTCGAAAGCGACTCGGTGGTACGTAACGTAACGCAGCGTAGCGTAAACCTAAAGGCGCAATACGTAAGACAAATCGCGATGAAGCGAAACTATAAAAAAACATTGATTGAATAAAAAGGAATCACCCCCCACTACGCGCAAACTATTTTGCATGATTCCGCCACGTTGAGGCCGTCGACCCAAGCTTCCTGATCTACACGAACGCCAAAAATGGAAGCGGTAGACCTTCGGACGAGCCTGCGAGAGAGCCCGTCGTTACTTTGCGCCACGACGGGGACTTCGGCGCCGTGGCCAAGCACCTGGACCGCGACCAGACCCTCTATTTCGTTGTCCATGGCTACCGCAGCAAGGGCTCCGCGCATTGGGTGCAGCGAATCAAGGACGAAATACTCGCCGTGGTACGTACACCCTTAGCGTGCGTGCTTGACAGGTGGTTCTCGGTGAAATTCAAGGACTATGCGTATGCAAAAGCCTGTTTCGGTAACAACGACTATTTTGTCTCACTTAGCTTTCTTTCTATCTGAAAAATCTGCAAAAGCAGGTCTAATAGCCACCGAAAGTGGCCGTCATCACATGACATTCCAAGCCTGTAGCTAAACCTATACCTCCAGTTACCATTGAGCGTCGTATTTATCAATGTATTATACGATAAGTATTTTTGCTTTCTCGCTTCTTTGGGTTGTTGAAGACGGAAGACATTCGACGTTCTGTTCAGCACACTCCGCCTCTTAATCATAAAACCTACAACTTTCCAAAATCCATCGACGCGCATACTCTCTGTCTAAAGATGCGTAGATCGTACGCACGAAAATATAATAGGTTTATTTATCATCCGAGGACGGCTACAGGGGACATTCATTGCTATTGCAAACCTAGCTTAGCTTGGCCCTCTTCCAAGTAGAGGCTGAATATATCGTTAACTTCCGCTATAATCCCCAAAATATTCGAGGAACCATAGTTTTGCTACAACCAACGTATATTTTTGCAGCTGAGACCAAGATCGCGGGTTTTACTCCCCACCGCGACGGCCGCATTCCGATTGACGCTGGCTGGGAAGACACGCTCGTGTACTTTGATTTAGGTGCGCGTTAAAGAAGTACAAGGGATCAAAATTGATTCGAAGCCCTCCGCTTCGGCATGCCTCATAGCGGAAAATCAATCAATCAATCAATCAATCAATCAATCAATCAATCAATCAATCAATCAATCAATCAATCAATCAATCAATCAATCAATCAATCAATCAATCAATCAATCAATCAATCAATCAATCAATCAATCAATCAATCAATTGATCGATCGATCAATCTCAAATTTAATTACATATATTTAATGAACAGTAAGTCACCTAATTAAATATTTGTTTATCAACGTATACTCAGACCAGGTTAAAGCGTTACCTTGCAACTCAAGAGAACCTTATCGATCCCTCGACTTCTTGTACGGCCCGCTCTCCGATCGCAGGAGGACGCCACCGTGGTCGTCGTGGACTGGTCGCGGGCCTCGCGGGTCGCCAACTACAGCCTGGCCGCGCGCAGCACTCGCACAGTGGCACGGCTCGCGGCCACCATGGTCAAGACGCTGGTGGACGCCGGCGTGCTGGTCCCCTCGCGCATCCACTACATCGGCCACAGCCTGGGTGCTCAAGCGGGGGGATTCTTCGGGCAGGACGTGCTCGCGCTCACGGGATCCAAAGTGGGAAGAATAACGGGTGCGTACGTGGGCGTGACGCCGTTTCCAATGGGCGGCTGAGCGTCTTGCTATGGCGAATTTACCTCACGGTGTGCGAATAAAGAAAGAAAGAAAGAATGAAAAAGGGAGAAAGAAATAAAAAGAAAGAAAGGCTGCAGGACATCTTGTGACAACTGCAATATGGGGAAAGGCGATAAGTGACTTCAGCATGCAATTTATTTGTTGGTTATGAATACTTAGGTCAGGCGCTCTCTGGCCTAAAGCTAAGTGAAATAAATTTCAAATAAATATTTTTTTATCGTAAAGGAAAATAATATCGGCGACACGTTTAGTAGCGTTGCCAGAAATTCATTTCTAGTGCTGTTTTCTAACTTGTTCATAATCAGTTCATTTCATAACCAGTTTATTAATAATCTGTTCATTAACAAATGGTAGCTCTATATAACGTTATTATATAGACTTTCTTTTTTCATTATTATATATATTTATACAGTGTCTACGAAGTGTTCTTGAAATACAGAGTGTATATAACTTTTGATCAAGAAACCTGTACATCTGGATACGTGTCTATCACCAGACAGCTCAGTTTTCTCAAGGGATGTGCGATGAAGTGGCGGGCTTTCGCATACCCTGCGTGCAGGCCTCGACCCGGCCGGCCCGTTGTTCGAGTACTTTGACGCTTACGTGCGCAAAGAGCACGCTGACTTTGTGGACATCATCCACACCAGCATGGGCATGGGCTTCAACTTCGTCCGCGGTCGCCTGGGCATGACCACGGAATCGGGCCACGTGGACTTCTACCCGAACGGGGGAAAGCACCAGCCCGGATGCAAAAGCCTTGGACGTAAGTCTCAGACGCTGCCTAAAAGCCTTCTGTTCGGGAATTTTGCGTGTCTACTCGATCGTCTTCGTCTTTCCGAGTAAGGTGGGCCCGTCTTGGACGATTGTTCAATAGTGAACTTGGCCGATTCCGGTGGCAGTGTAATGAAAAGTGGGCGCATCTCGGAGGCAGTGTAATCGGTGATGTCGCGTGGATTACGTGACGCGTTGTTTGGCTTCCCGCGTGCTGCTGATTTGCCTCGCAGGCACGGAAATCGCTATGCTGTAAAAGAGTGTTGCAGAATATGAACAGTCTTAATGCATTCAATTAACCGCTTCATACAGATTTCAATATGGGTGCTGGATATGCACAATTTATTTTTATACCTTTGCCGCTTGGTGCGCATGCATGTATACAGTGTGCAATTGAATTTCTATGTTGGAAACGCGCGCGGAAGATGTATTCGTATGAGCGATTTCGGCGCATAAGATTTAAATTAAATTAAATTATGGGGTTTTACGTGCCAAAACCACTTTCTGATTATGAGGCACGCCGTAGTGGAGGACTCCGGAAATTTCGACCACCTGGGGTTCTTTAACGTGCACCTAAATCTAAGTACACGGGTGTTTTCGCATTTCGCCCCCATCGAAATGCGGCCGCCGTGGCCGGGATTCGATCCCGCGACCTCGTGCTCAGATCTGATAAAGGCACAGATCTGTCTATGGTCAGGAAGAACACAAATTCAAGACAGAAACTACAAATACTTCCGCTTTAAGGGAAGATTTAGCTCGGGGGCTCCCATCTAAGTACGTTGCAAGGTATAGATAGTTTTTCTAGGCAACGACTCCAGTGATTTTGATCAAGTTTGGTGCATTTAAAAGAAAAGGTTAAAACATCGTCACATTAGGAAGCGAACTTTTGATCTTTTTTATAACAGTTGTTGAAAATCGCAACATATTGAAAAAAATAACCTAACAAGTTTACAACTCTGTAACTCAGCAATGAATAATGATATCACAATTTTGTAAACTGCGTATATTAATGCATCTAAGGCGGACAATATTTACCTGTTATAAACCGTTCTGAAGAATATCCACTATTATGTGAGTCGGGCTTTTGCAATACCCTTGTAAACACCGTAACAAATTCACGTTACCGGTAAATTATTATATACAGCTTGCTGCTTTAGTATATCAAACACATGCCGTTTACAGAAGTACGATATCCGTTTTGGTACAAAATTACAGATGAGTAAACCTCGTGCTCGTATTTTTTGATATCCGTTACTGAAATGTTAATCTGCAGTTCCTCATATTCGGTTTACGCTGCAATGCATGCTTTAAAGCTAATGAGATGCGCATACTGAAAAGGCTGGCTGCCTGTAGAAAAAAAAGAAAGGAAATAAATAAATAAATAAATAAATAAATAAATAAATAAAAAGAAAAGCAAACTAATAAACACTTACCCGCCCCAATTTTTGCACGAACAGGAGCATTTGCGAACAGCCTCCCCCCCCCCCCCTAAAACGACCACTTACTAAAATTCTTTACAAACAGATGCATTCCAGCCTAGTAGTTTAAGAGGTTCAAAGCGTGAACCGAGACAAGACGCACACTAAAGAGCTCAAGTTGATCAGAATATTACCAGCGTGTCCTATAACCAGTGTGATGTTTTCAGAGGTAGAACCTCACATATTTTTTGTTTGCTTTTAAATTTCGGAGAAAAGGTGTTTTGTGGGCTAATTCAAGTGCTGAACTTGTCCGCATTCTGCCTCAGCCTTAGATCCCTCCACCTCGCCCCCACCTTGCATGCTCTCTTTCGCCGACACACTCAGTGTACGGTCGCCTCTCTTTAGTCTCTCCACGTGCTTTCTTTTCTCTCTCTATTGTAGAGTTCATTGACCACGCAGTGAGCAACCACGCAACTAATTCTCTTTTCTCCTTTCTCTTTTCTCATTCACTCTCCCCTACAATAAAAAAAAAAAAGGCCTGGACTGCTCCCACTCCCGTGCCACACTGTACTACGCCAACTCGATCCGTACCTGCAGCTACCCGGCGCTGCCTTGCTACGACTACGGCGCCTTCGAGAGCCGCCGGTGCACGTCCTGTGACCGGACGCCCTGCGGTGTCATGGGGCACAACGCCAGTGCGAACTTGCGCGGAAGGCACTTTCTCAGCGTGTCCTCCCAGTACCCGCACTGCCCGGGCGGAGCCGTGACACGAACCGCTTCTCTAGTCCTAGTTCTCTCAACGCTTTTCAGTGTGTCCACGAGGTTTATTTACCGCTAGACAATGAGACGGTTCGCGAGACGACGATGGCTTACATTGCGGCTGTGGATGTGCCGGAGCAGGGGTAAAGCTTTAGGGCTCGTAATGTGACTAGGAGAGTGAAACAGGTCGCATTAATTTCAACGTCATTTTCAACGTCATTTTCAACGTCATTTTCAACGTCATTTTCAACGTCATTTTCAACGTCATTTTCAACGTCAATTTCAACGTCGAGATTACGCGACAGGGCCGAGTCAACATTGTTATGATGAAAAGGGGGCTTGAGAGGTGGGAAATGTGATTATAGTTATTGCGACGACGTCTACTGGATTCAGAGATATTTCATGGTAACGTAGCGACGTTACTGCATTTTCAGGGTGCGTAAAAATTTCCACAGGCCTACTACTTTCTCTTCATGGAAGGAATACTGGATGAATACGGTATTTTTACAACTGCAATCTAGTTTGGTAAAAAAGTAAAACTAGAACATTACTGCAGCGCAACAATTAGTTCGGCCTACATTAACCCCTTAACTGCCTTGACAAATAAAAAAAATAATTGATAGTGCGGTAGTATTTTAAACCTGCATGTATCGCGCCAATTTAAATATATATATAATACCAGGGATACCTATTGTATTTTTACTATGCTTGTTGAAAAAAGAGATAGCAAACGTCACTGACTGCGGTTTATTTGTCGAAATTGGAAGAAACGGCAGATATACACATCTGCAAAAATGGCGGAAAGTTCAGGACAAGTTAACTCGTCGTTCGGCACCATAGGACGCTCACTGCGAAGACGAGTTACCTTGTCATCGATAGCGACGGGGTTAAGTCATCTATTTGTCACCCATCTGTCTGACGGTATTTCTTAATTAAATATACAGATAAATCAATGTGGCCCACGTAGTACTAGCTAGTGAAAAGTGTGAGAAATGCAGTCGTCACAGGGTCACATGAATTGCAGTAACTGACTCGACTATCGCAGTGCACTTGTATATATGAAAAAGGAAGTTATTTCTTCCCTACACAAGTCCTGCTCTAAAGAAACAGCGGGATCCCATACATCCCCATGGCTAGGGCAGTGGCGAATGTCCCAAGCCGAACTAAGAGGCTAAAATTGTTAAATTCTTGCTTTTAGCTATATATGTAACTTCGTTAACACAACATACGCACCTGTCGCTCACGAAGAACTAGTCGCCTTTGTTAACTGTGATACAAAGAACTATCTTCGCCGCAGTTTTCACATTTATAAATAGTGAGCAGCAACATTTATACACCTTTTATTATTCTAGGGTGAAATGTGTGTTTTTTTTTAATCACTGATTTAAACAATCCTGTAAAATGCACGAGCTGAGCTTTTTTTTTTCTGTGCTGAAATGCCGCTCATATATGCAGAATGACTTTCCATACCTTGGTCCATTTCTTTTATACAACGGTTCAGGGAATGATAAAGTGGAGAAATAAAAATGTTAGAATAACAGCAGTATTACTTTACAAAACTGTTGATTGAATCTTGGTTGTTAGAAAAAAATTTTTTGCATGTTTGTGACTTCGCGGTTGAGTTTACTCTCGCGATCGCTCGAAATTACAGCAATGGGACCAAATTTCTTCTCATGGGATTTATTTGAGAAAAAGGTAATTTCCTTTTTTATTTCATAGGTTGCCTGGACTGGATTGCGGTTACTTTCCCGTCACTGGCATCGAGGAAAGTAAAGTTATGTTTGAGGGAGCCAAACTGTGTCACTCAATGTAATCTGATTTTTAATGGTCAGGCGATGAAAAAAGAAAGATGTTACTTGAACATTGTACACTAACGGCTATCGAACAGTCATTAGCGCAATACGCTCATGTTCTTTTTTAGAAATCCAGCGCCGGGGAAACAACCTCTAGCTGCCCCTTAATCTACTAACCTCTAACTACGCCTTAAAAGTGCTTCGCCGCAAGAAAATTAACCGTAAGGAAAAGTGAGCTATGTTGATGAAAGATGTTGGTGAACGAGGCCACGAAGGAACAGCTAGAGGTTAATTGCGTACTTAGAGGTCTCGTTACTTTCAGAGAAGCATTTCGAAAATGTTATATAGTAATTTTAGAAGAAAAAAAAGGAAAGAAAAGAAAAGTGACAACTCGCCCGCGTATGCTTCGCTATAGCGTACGATGCGCACCGCGGTGTGCGAAGAAAACATCCCGTGATATTTCAGTAAAGTCTCTTCTTTGTCCATGTTTTTTGCGACTACCTTTAAAATCGTGAATCCTCAACAACTCGCTCAGCCTGATTAGGCTTCAGAACGCGAACTTATCTACGTCTTCTGCTCGAACACTTTAATTCGAGTTGTAACACTTGCTGAGGCTTCCTGCAACACATGTTCAGAGAACTCGTTTGACTTGTCAGTTGCAAAAAAGAAACGACAAAAAGACAATAGAAAAGAAAATTAGGACAAAAGACAGAAAAAAAAATGAGAACCCTCAGCCTGTACATAAGCGTGCACAGAAAGTGCTCGAGCTAATTATACGAGTTAAGCGTAATTTCTGCCCAACTCGTAGCGCACTTTTGTTGGTTATCGCGGCGCGAGAACGATAAAAAGGTGCTCCTCTCTCGACTTCCTTTATTTTCTTTTTTCGACGACAGTTGTCATATAGAGTATTATTTTATATGTATGTCGAAATATTTGTGTTTCACATGTATTGATCCAGTGCTTCGGTACATATTTTGTCGTTGACCTAGCAATCACAGTGGATGTGGCACTGCAGTCAAATCCGGACGACTACGGGATATTTCCGAGTGCGGGTGTGTGCGTGCGTGCATCAGCATTGCTGTTATCGCTTTAACGTTCCATGTCATTATGATTGTGTGAAACTATGTTTTGTGTGACGTTCATGTCTCTCTCTGTGTGACGCATGTTCCTGTGTGCAACACATGTGATTGCGTCTGACTGTGTCGCACATTAATAAACTCGGCGTGACAACGGTCACGCCGATAGTCTCAGATAGTCCCGTGTTTCCTCATTTCTTTCGCTTACTTCTCTGTAACGTACTTTTTTTTCTCTCCCCAGTATAGAGTAGATAGTCAGAGTATATATATCTAATTAGTCTCCCTGCCTTTTCTTTTCTTATCTATTGGGCCACTAACCACACGTCCCGGTCACCAATTTGTGGGAGGCGGTGCGAAGAGGTAGCCGCCGTAGCCACGGTTTATTTAGGCCGGCAAGCCATGCGCCGCGGGATCTCTGGAACGGCCGATACCGCGGCCGCTTTGGTCGAGCGCGCCAGTGTGTTTTATTGTCGTGCTACCTGCACGTGAGCCGACTTCTTTCTTACCAGCTCTGGAGGCAACAGCAGCACCGCTACAATCTGTTTAGTTATTATAGCTGCGCCAGCTTTCTATTCCGTTAGTGATCAACTTTATTGTGAGGCCACGAACTACGAAGCCCTCCTGACTCGGCGTCTTGTTCTATTGGCTATTATTTTCATTATATCTTTAACGTAAGCGTACTTCTTCTAAAGAAAGCGCATTATTATACACCAAACACACAGCGATATTGTCGATTAATAGTCCTAGCTGTCCCCATAGCGGCATAACGGGCCAGAGCAAATTGTTTCAAGAACAATACTTCCGAGTGCTCCCCCCCCCCCCCTCTGTTTTGATGAGGCCTTCTCTTTCCGGGTCGGGTAAAAAATAAATAGTTTTCTTCATTTTCGCATCCATAACCAGCTTCATGACACATCGGGCTAAATTTAATTTCGGCTCGTGGAACCTTCGGACATAAACTAACCTACTTGGGTAGTTAAAATATAGGAGTCAAAAAACGAAATAATGAAAGCGTTGTAAACTGCAAATCAGGACGTTATGATTTAGTCGCTTTCACAACAGCGGCATGGTGATGCAAGATTGTACATTTCAGTTGCCGTTTTTCTATGAACGTTAGGTTTCGGAGAACTGCATGATTACTAAATAAAAGCGATGTGGTAAGGGCTGTTGTGACAAGGGCTAAGTATCACTTTTACCAGATGTGAATGCTTCTTTAAACAGTTTTATTAAAGTGTATTTTAAAATGAAATTGAACGACGACTTTGAGCACTGATACGAAGAAGAAATCTAGTTACTATCTAAAGGTCTGCGGCTATTTTATTGATTTTAGTGCCCTTAGCCAGTGTCTGGGTAATTCGAAACTTCTCTACAGCTGCTGTTGCTGAAACTGCTGACGCCAAAAAGTTACTTCACTCCATTTTAGAGTCCAGCCGGACTTTCTGAGGAGAGACTTAAGACGAAAGGTATTCACTTGCATTTCTATTCACGGGGCTACATCGAGCAATGCTCCGCCAATTCCTCTGTAACGCTGCTGTTAGTTCAAAATGGCCGTCGTTGTGTTCAAACAACGCTTTTGCACTATGCTACACTTCTAGCACAGACGTGGAACTGCATTTAATTGCAGTCTTGTTACGCCAGCTTATTTCGTCTTACTGCTCATTGCTCTATTAAAGGTGGCAATATGAAAAAGTTATTCTAGTAAGAAGCCTGCTATCCGAAGAACAGCAGCTAAAAAATTAAGAGGTCCAAAATTTAGCAAGAATAGAATGATCACATTAACAAAAGACAGAAAACTAGAAACAGTTCACATTGGCTCGCTAGCCTCTTAAAATATTGTCTGCGGAATATATGTCCTCAACATCGGGCACGTTTTCCTGTTGCGCATGGTTCTTGACAATTCAAGAATTTCAAAAGGGAGAAAAAAATATAAAGAATGAGAGACATTTAAAAATTAAATTCTGGAGTTTTACGTGCCAAAACCTCGATACGATTATGATGCACGTCGTGGTGGGGGGTACCAGATTAATTTAGACCACTGGCGATCTGCAGGGCTTCAATAATGTTTTGCCATACCATACCATACCATGCCATACCATACCATACCTGGGGTTCTTTGACATGCACCCATTGCGCGGTACGCAGGTGTTAGTGCATTTCGCCCTCCATCCAAATGCGGCCGCCGCGGCTGGGATTTGATCCTGCGCCCTTGGGCTTAGCAGCGCAATGTCATAGCCACTAGTCCAACACGGTGTGTAGGGAGAGAGATTGAGAGTGCGGGGGGGAGGGGGCGACAGAGGTATAGCTTGCACGCTTTCACGTTGTGACAACAGCACGCAAAAAAAAAAAAAGTCAGCGTACGAATCAACGTACTTGTCAACGTATTTTATTGAAAGAATGTGCGCTCGAAAAGCGAAAACAATATTTCGGTGACAGTGAGCGGCAAGCAGCATCTGTGTTCTCAGGACCAGTCGCGAAGGTTAATGAATGGTTAGAATCTTCACTATTAACGACATTTTCAGGATCTATTAGATTCATTTCTGGGAATGTAAGGCTCAGATAAGACAGGCGTGCTTTTTCACACTGGCACAGCCCATCTATAAAGTACTATAAGAATCCCGATGCAAGAATAATCTCATACGGCGGGCACGTCTACCACAGCCCGAGTCCATACGAATAATAACGCAGAGAAAACAAGGAATATCGCATCTATTAGGCATCATAAACACGTGGAGAATATACTTCGCGCAAAACGGGAAATCGTTATTGTTGACAGTCTTTAGCTATGGGCGCTAGCCCCCGGTGTAGAAAATACCTATAATATCTAGAACCTCCCAATGTGAAAGGTTCTTGAAGCCTAAAAATATACTTATTCAGCGTATGACGATGTCCGGTTCTCAAAGTCTAACGCAGAGAAAAGTTCTATACTCTCTGTTCATTAGAATAAGTACAATATACTTAGAATAAGTACATTACACTAACAAAAATGTCATTAAGAATTTCCGACCACTGAAGCAATGCAGAAGCGGACTTTCGAAATAGTGAAAGTAGAATTTTGCACACTGCCGTCGACTCCCGTTGATTCAATATTTGCGGGATCGCAAGTTTTAGTCGAGTTATCCGCAAAGCGTAATTAACAAACGGTCGCAAAATGAATGAATTCGAATCTTTTTTATTGCTTGAAATAGTCTGTATGTGTTTTTGCTTCTTGGAGCGCGACCCAACCAACATGCGGTGAAGAGCGCAGACTGTCATGTTGCAGACAGCATCCTCCTCGGTGGATCACCCATAAACGTTAACAATGTCGTCGGCCGTGATAAAATCACCAAAACGGACAAAAATAGCAGCGCAGTCTGCTGAATTACTTGTTTTGATGGTTTTAGTAACCACTACGGCGCATGTAGGGACGCCGGTAGGGGTTGAACTAATGGTAACGGCACGTTATCGCATTCGAAATAAGCAAGTTTTCTTTCCATAGCAAGTATGGTTTCTCGCCCGGACTTTTCAGTATATTTGTTCGTAGCAAGAATTAGAATTCGGTGGCCAACCTCCCATTCGCGGCATGGATGAGTCCAGGGTAGGCTTGCAAAACAGCGAAGATGTATTGAGGAGGAGATTGTGGTTTGGATAGCGACTCCAGGCTGGTGTGCTTTTGCTTTATTTCCACTTCTACGGCGACGTCCGCTACTGGATGTGGGCCAAAATAAATGTGTGATGAAGTGCCCTTGCAGAATTTCACATATCCGCTGTTGTCTTCCTCGCTTTTTCAATGATGTTGTTGATGAAATGTAGAGCTAAAAGCTCCTTTACATATTCTCCGTGGTCGCTGCGGCGATCCCCTAGCGCAATCTTTATGGCACCTCAAGCGATACCTGTGCTGTGTGGGGTTCTTACTCGTGCTCTTGGGACAAAGGAACCAACACAGTAGTGCAAACAATCACAAGGGCATTTATTACACCTTTCATTGACTAATGCCTGCTATCCGAGTTGCTATCCACAAAACATGCCGATGGGGGCGCGACAAATCGCGGGAGTCCGACTCACCGCGACCGGATAATGAACGAATATGTTCGCCCCATGCTGGGCACCAACGCCTGGTCGTTCACGCAATCACGCGAACGGTGGCGCGTTCGAACGACCGTGTTCGTCCATTATGGGGTAGACCTCGGGAGACGGTTTCGCAGAAACATGGATCTGCGCACGCGCAGAACGTCTGCGCCGCTTGCCGAACCCGAGCCAAAGAGGAAGAGCCTTCTTCTCTTTGCGCCCAAGTAACGCCGCCAATAGGGGACGTTAGCCGAGCAACACTCGCGCCATCTATCGTACTACCCTGCAAGCATACCGACTGCCGCGGTAAAGCCACGCGGCCAAGCCAGATTACAGGAAACGGGAGCTATGCGAGAAAACAACATATCAGGGGACGCGTGAAAGTCGCGCATCCCCACAGTTGTTACGACAGCAAGAAAAGGAATTCCGAGAAAATGAAGGGGAGGCAATTCGGAACAAGATTCAAAAAGACATGCGACATTGAAAAGCGGAAGCAAACTGAGTCTAGTGGGGCAGAGGTTGAATTCGCAAACATCTACGAACGTTTGCATCATCGGTCGCCTCGTTCTCTTACTAATGACTTCATTTATGCTGGTGCTGTGCACGATAGGTTATTTGCTCTCGTCGTCAAATACCTGTCACCAGGTGCTTGTGAAGTACTCGTGAACCGCTGTTACAATCTTGTCACAGAGTCTCCACACCTTAGCTTAGGCTAACCGTCTTCACTGGCGCAAGAAGTGGGGAGAACTTCGTAACAATTTACACTCGTGCTACGGTGCACTGGTATTGTTAACTGCATTATGATGATTGTCAATACCAGTTTGCTTGTGACGGCACTTGAAGCATTTTCTGTATACATCATTTTGATTGTATGTTTCCGCGCAAAAAGTAACGCGGTGGCTATGAGAGATGCCGCAGTGGAGGGCTCCGGATTGATTTTGACCAGCTGCACATCTTTGCCGTGAATCTTATACCCCGACCTCGTGTTCAGCACCATAACGGCTCAGGGAGTGAGCAAAACTGACGGAATATTCTTCAATTATCTAATGGCAGAAAAACATCTTCTTAGAAAGGTATCATTCACATATATTTATCGTGTGGAAAGGATAACTGCTGAACTAACTTAGACTAATCGACACTACGCCTATCACAGAAAGGTACTGCTCCTTAAGGATGGGTGACTGCATGAAAAGGACGAAAATATCAAGTCAATGATGTCCGGGAAAATAAAGGGTGAAACAACGCCGTGGTTCTGAAGGGTACGTTCACGTTGTAACGAGGACCTGAAATCACATCACCGCCTTTGTCTTCTGAGGTGCTTCGCCACAATATAATAAGTTGTGCAAAGAAGCCTGTGTTAAAGGCAGGAAAGAAGTTGGCGTTAAAGATTGTTTTGTGCATTTTACCTGAAAGACAGCGAAATACAATGTTTACCAGGACAGATCACAGAAACACAGATCACAACGAACACAGAATTCAATCGATGATTGTCTGGGTACGTAAGTCAACCATGCTGAAAGATAACTATGATGGAACACTGTGCTGCGAAGCAATACTTTCGACACGGAATAACACGGACATTACAGACACATGCGTGCGCACACATGAAGTGCACTATGCGCTTCATGTTTGTGTCTGCACATCACCTCTACACATACTCAATTCATATATGTGACTCATAAACAGCTACAGAAACCACATATGTCGTACAAATACAGTCGCTTAACTACTGTTACGTCTCAAAACGGCAACGGACATTCCTTAGGTGCTTCCCACAAGGCAGCTCCTTCGTCAGCTCCTTCGTCAGCTCCCTATCAGACGGTGATGGGGCCCGACATAGACTGTGACGCACAAACAAAGGAGCTCACTTCGGGTCGACAACAGCCGCCGCCCTCCGTGGAAGCGGCAACTACCGCTGGCCCCGACAAGCTGACCATCATGGAGAGCCCACTAATTGATGCAAAGGACCAACGTTGTCGACTCCCGTTGAAACTGCATCGACTTCGATTTCCTAAATTGCCACGGGGTTGCCTCGCATGCGAGGCGATCGCTCAATTTTGGAGGCGGAGTCCGGCGGAACAGTGCGATGTAATGGGAGGGGTTTTGCGAACAATTCGACGATTATGATTGGCCGAGACACAATCATCAGATTCCCTAGTCTAGTCACCTAGTGAACACGACTGCTTTAAGAGCGGATACCTCTGGTGCAGTGAGTGTGCCCTGATGTGTCCTGACGTGCTCAGGACACATCATGTGTATGCTCAGACATGTAGTTAGCTCAAACATTTAAGGGGCTCCTGGGTGAGTGGGCTCCTATAGCCAGTGTAAATATGTGAAATAAGCCCTCTTCTTTCGCTCCTCCTCGTACTCCCATCCCTGTGCCTGGAGGATTTCTGACCTAAACGCTACCCCGAGCCGCAACAATGCAGAGGCGTGTTTCTCCTTAAGTTTGTTTCTTTGAGGTCTGTTTATTTTGAATACTTATTTTGTTTTTCGAGCATATTGATTTACGGACTGTTTGTGTTCCTTCGTAAGCGGCAGTGAAATCCACGACAGAGTACGGTGGTGCGGGGCTTCTCGACGCTGGCATCGTCGTCAGCGCCCAGCTCAGTACTACGCAACTCCTCTTACCACATTCTGCTAACCGCATCCTTATAGCGTACTTGATCTCGGAATGAACAACTACGGAGATCAGCCTTCCGTTATTTCCGGCGTCAACGCGGGAGGCATACCTTCGCCTTCTTCTGTGGACGTGCCCCGACTTACAAACGGCCCATCATCTGCACCACGTAGCTGTTCATTCGAAGAGGCCACCATTGTTGCTGCACTGAATCCATGTACCACATTACCACTTTGCTTGGGCTTTCTGCGAACAGGGCTTCGAAGTAACGCCTTACGAATTATTGACGCCGTAAGGCAAACTATCGTTTGCGATATTCCAGTTGAATGCAATGTAGGGATTGTGTCCTCTCTAACGACGACCACCTGCTGCTCATTGGGACTTAAACGCCCGGGCCTGTCGCGGTGAAAATCTCGGCATGTAATAACAACCGTGGTTAAAGCCTCTTGCAACGAAGATGCGAATCTAAAACAAACATATTAAAAGCACGTGTACTTAGGCCTCGCATACTATTGCTATTACTGCAGCACATTTTTTCCTCTGAACCTTTTCTTGACGCTTGACCAAGCGCGCGCAGCAGCACCGTCAATATTAAAGACGCGAGAAAATCGACTTTATTACGCCACAGTCTTTCGCGGCCGCTTTCCATTTTCCATTTCCACCGCGGATAGCGATGGAAATGGAAAATGCGCTGTGGTATATAGCGGATTCCCTCGACCCCCTTGCCCAGCCGTACTGCGAAACGCTGGCGCGCCTCGCTCACTCTATTGCGCGTTCTTTTCGGACGAAACGGCACACCGTGAGGACAGCAAAAGACTTCTGTTTGTAGGATGCCGTACGATAGAACTTAAAACAAACTGGGACTGACAGCTAGAGAGAGGGAAGCCGATCAGGCGGAGCAAGGGCATGCAAGATTCGCGATCTCATTTTCCCGCGGCAACACTGGTACATTTATCATGTTTCTGCGTTTCTAATTTTACTACTTTGCCGCATGCTCGCGCAAGGAACAGCGGTCGAGTCAGCACAATCTTCGACGTTGACACCTCCTCTCCCTCCGTTCTTATCCGAGAGCGCGCTGCACCGTGGCTCCTTGACGCGGAGGTGTAGTGGGCTGCCGGTGGTGGCGGTCTTTGTAGCGCGCGTGGTTGGAAGAAAGAAATAAAACACACGAAAGAGGAGGTGATTTCTCGGAGGGGCGAGGCAGTGGCCGGATACATTATGCATGCGAAAATGTGCTCTGTTCCTGCATATGAGTGCGCGCGCGGTAAGGAATCGAATGAGAGAGAGAGAGAGCGCGCGCGATGAAGAGAATGGAAGGAAGAGAGCGAAGAAAGAAAGCGTGACTTTGCAAAACTGGCCCCGAGCACGGTTGTCGTCGCTTGCCGCCTTTTGTGTTTCTGTGGGGCTTGGCCAGGCCGTGTGTCTTTCGTATGCTGTGGATGTTTTATGCATACACTTTCCGCCTATGAAAATCCATTTCTCCGACGTAGGAAGTTGCTCGTAGCGCTGTAATGGTCGCAGAAATAGAAGCTTTCGTTTATTGCACGTGTGTGTACGTGTGTGTGTGTGTGTGCTTAGCTTCGGAAAAAAAGAATAAGGAGAAAAGCAATGCGTCGAAACAAAGAATTCGCTGAGTTCTTAGGTGTTCACGTGTTACTCTCGTTCTTCTTTTTGCTAGGTGGCTCGCGCTGTGTACACAAATAAAAAACATCAAATGGAGCTTTAACTTTCGATTTTTCACGTTCCCGTTAAACTCACTGGCGCAAGTTTGGACAGAAGCCTTTGGAGATTCAGCACAGCGACCTTAAATATGAAATGTGCCCCTGCTCTTGGGAGGGGTGTGCCCGGTTTAATGAAATAGCCTCCTCTGTGAGCGAATAAAAGATGTATACGAAGGCATTCGGAGAGAGCTGATTTTGTACAATAATGCTCAGTTTCAGCAGGAATCAGAGTGAATAGGCAGAAAAGAAAAGCCATTCCGAAATCCTTTCGGGGCTTGAGTATACGAAAGATTAAGCAGCGCGTAGTGGAAGGCCAGCCAAAAAGGAGGTGTTGAGTTGAAACTCTGGCACTGTCGTTCGTAATGGCCGAGCTTACCTAAAGTACCTCTCAACAGATTTCTTAGCAGAATAACTCTCGTAAGCTCAGCTTGAGTTTCAGAGGTCATTTGAAGGGCAAGTAAAAGCGATCCTCTTATATCGATCCTCTCGATTTTCGTAGCCGTAGACAGTAGTGAGTTTTGAAGGCTGTTCAGACGTGTTGACGGATACGTCGAAGGCAACATTGCAGTGCCTGCACATCGTTTCCTATAGATTGTTCCTTGTGTATTACTCGCAAGAGAGAGAAGAGAGAAAAGGATGCATAGAAAGGCAGGGAGGTTAAGCAGAGGCAGTTCCGGTTGGCTACCCTGCACGGGGGAAGGCTGAAGGGGGATAAAAAGAGAAAGTGAGCGGAAGGGGGAGACAGACAGAAATAGAGACGAGCACGAACAAACCGCATACACTGCAGAGCGGTAGGGGGCGGCGTTCTTAAAGTCTTTTTGTACTATTGAAAGCAGCCAAGGAGCAAGGCCAACATAATAAGAAATCTTCGTTCAAAATTAACATTTCAGAAGCGCTATGATGACTCGTTAGTACATGATACTGAAGAATCTTTTGCTGTTTGTGTACAGACGCCAGACATGAATTTTACTTGAACTAACTTCTGATGACTACGCAAGAACGCCGGCATGTATTTTTACATGCTCTTATGTCCGTTGTGTACACGCGCAAGCACGCTCGTTGCCACTTTGAAACATCGCAAACACAGGCATATCACTGATTACTTCAATGCACTTGACAGGCATCTAAGAAAAACGAGCTTTAGTCTTGCCTGTCCTGTTAAACAAAGTATAATTGTCGTCGTCTTTTCTGTTCTCCGGAGAAAATGAATTTCAATCTGAAAAAGAAAGCTGCTCTACCATCTTTTAGATTATGTGTACCATTATGACAACGGAACGAATACTGTATTGTCTATTTAGCTGAAATCAGTCCGTCTATGAATCTTTCACGTCAAGCAATAACATCCCACGAATCACATAACATTACCACGTTGTCAAAAGCAAGCGTTCCATATACACATGCCTTTTGTACATGCGCATAGCACTTTTCTCACTACATTCTTGCCCCTCAACACTGCCTTCGTCTTCTGATGTTTCGAAGCGCTAACAAAAAAAAAAGCGTTATTACAATGCCCGTGCCATACTTAAGAGCCGGGCTGTCAAAGACGATAAGGGAGGTTCTCTTCACAAAGTCGCCTGCGCGCAGAATGCGTCGCGGCGTTCGTTTGTCCGCGAGGTTCACTAAAAGCACAACTTAAACAAAAGGAGGACGGGCCGCAAGGTGCATGAGAGGGGAAGGCAGATACCAGATTCTACCTTTCTCTTTTGCTTTGAGGGAAGTTTAACTTGAACGCCAGGTACCCTTGAGCCTAACTTCGCTCCGTCTCAGCCGACGCCTGTTTTTCTCGGGGCTGTCTAAACACGGCTGCAATATCCTTCGACGAGGCCTTAATATAATTCGGCGCATTAACGGTGTCGAACTACCGCAAGGCCGATGCCGACGACTGTAGACGACTCCTCCCCACGATAGCGCCTTCTGTTGAATGCCTGATATGGCTTGGCAGCAATATAAGCGAGAATGCGCTCTCCTATACGTTCGCCCTGTCAGGATGCTTTGGGCATCCGTGCCATCAGAGAAGCAGCGAAGTGCTTCGTTATCTGGCTTCCTAAACCGATTTCAGGAGCAGTTAACGTTTTTAGTTGTCTTTTTGCGTCTGTGGTGTATGACGAGCATTAAGAGTACGGTATTCCGTTTAAAGGAAAATAAGAAACTCGCATTTTTATGTTTTGCTAGCTGCATTCCACTGTGGCAAGCTATTTCCCCTTACCGTTCCCCCAGTGCAGGGTAGCAAACCTGCCTTTCCCATTCCGTTTATCTCTCTCTCTCTATCTCTCTCTCTCTCCCTTGCCGCTATTATCGTAGTCTTCCAATGAACGCTTCCTTTGAATTTGGCTTGCAGCTTTTAGGCTTAATGAGCCTAACTTTCTTTTTTTCTCATGAAATATGGTAATAAATTAAAAAAGAAGAAGAAAGCTACGGGAATAACGCTAGAGATATGAGCTTTTATTTTGTTATCCCTATTAGCAGTAGCGTTATAAAGAACACTGCTACCCATAGGAAACTTGCCGCGGTATACAACGAAGAGGTTATCATTAAGTTGAAGTTTGCGGTGATTGTTTCACTCAACTGTTACAGCAAAACAGAAAACGTCTAATCAATTGCTACATTCTTTTTGCTACACATAGCCACTCTACTAATGATCATTTTCTCGCTCTTTATGTCATATGCGTTCTGTCGTTTTATGCCCATGATAGCTTAGCATCACTGTCGGAGTGACATTGGAATGCCATTTACGTTGGCGTGAAGAGTTTAACAATGTATGCGCGAAACTGGCATCTGGATGTTTAATTCTATTGCATGCTCGAAATTGCTTTGATGTCGAGGTATCGCGCACTCTGAATTTTGCATTCATACACAATGTTGTTTCCCTACTGCGTCAACTCCTGCGGTTGGACGCACAAGGCATATCTCGATCCCGTAATAACATAGCAAAAACGAGCACTAAGAGTAATTACAAATTCTGACCACGACAATGCCAGTAAGACCCTCCTTGATAACTAACGGTACTGACATTTGGCTCCTTGCGCCAGTTGCGTCTCCTTGCCAGTTCCGTTTTTCTCCTTGCGCCAGTTGAAAACAGCTTGGTCGTAGCCTTTATTTTACATTACAACCATCCATTTCATGCGTCAATATTTGAGTCCTCAGATCACTCAGATCACCAGAAGTGTTACATCTCGAAACGTTAACTTACCTCCTAGCAAATAATGTGTTTGGAGGGCGCCTAATACAGTTTCTCGCAGCCAAGCTTTGGAATGAACTATCGCTTCATATGAAATAGGCTTCTCATTTTCAGTCTGCGATAAGGAGATATTTTGTGGATAATGTTTCAACAGATTGACTTTTATAATAAAATATTTATACTCGCGAGAGAGAGAGAGAGAGAGAGAGCGAGAGAGATAAAGAGAGTTTATTTACAGAAAGACAGAGAGTTTACACTCGCAGTGTTACAAAGAAGGTGTATCAGTGTTTGTCGGAAACATTAAAGTGTTAAGATAACCCGTTTGTATAGATGCATATTTTGCGTAGTTAATTATTTTACAGGCGTCTTTTTCTTCTCTTTCATATGCTGCTAAAGCACTTGTTAAATCTATGATATCATATATGTAATTGCGTTTCTTTATTGCGCCGATTCGCCTCGTAAACTATTTTTTCTCACTTGTACTAACACAACTTTCATGTACCTGATCCCCCACTAGCCACTGGCTATGCGTATAGTCTTACTGTGCATTTTTTTATCATGTAAAAAAAAATGATAAATTGAAATTGAGTTGAATTGAAACCATTACGGCGGCTTTTAGGTGTCTTAAGCGACTTCAAAGCATTAATTTTTCCGTTCTTCGACCTAATCCACCGAATAAAGTGCATTGACTTTGACTGATTCCATTAAGTCAAGTTGCCAGTGATACGTGTATAACCTCGCGTATCACTTAAAGTAGCGTTTTGACATTCAGTTTGTTTTGACACTTTATTAATGACGAACCAATACACAAATGGTCGATTTTCTGCGATTCGAAGCCGGCACCGCAGTGTTTGCTGTCAGCCTTACGGCGCGGTCCGCATGAACAGTTGGTATTCGAACTCACAGATGTCATACACGACCTGACAGAGAAAGGACATGACATAATTTTTGTGGCTACTAAGTCACTGTGGTGCCATCGGCAATGAATGTGACGATCAAGCTGCTCGTTCTGCCCATGTATACTACAACCGCCTATCAATCCCGCTGCCTTGGGCAGTTGCTGCATGGATGATCCGCCTACTTGCACGCCAGTGCACTGCATCAGAGTGGAATGAACCACATTTTATGCACGCCCATTAGTTCATCCTGGATCCAACTTTAAGCCTTCGACTTCCACCAGGACTTCTCCGAAGAGGCGTGATCCTTTTCTGTAGGCTGTGGTAGGGCGTGGCATTCACCAATGCCTAGTCGTTTCGCATAGGGATGGCCGACACCGCAGCATGTGGCGATTGCGGCGACGCGGAAACGATTCTTCATGTTCTTTGCCAGTGCCCGCAGTACAGTGTGCAAAGACAATCGCTTTCCGTTGTGCTGAACCATTTGGACGACCGGCCTGTGCCGGAAGAAAGCAAATTTACAACGTCGACGCGACTTAACATCGCATCAGGAGGCCGTGCGAGCGCTACTGCGCTTCTTGAGATCGACCGGTCTGTGTGAACGCCTGTGATTGGAACGGCTTTCCTGTTGCCTGTTCCTGTTCCTGTATTTTTTTCTCTCTCTCTTTCCCCTCTTTCCAACCCGTATATCCTCACCCCAGTGCAGGGTCGCAAATCGGAAACTCGCCTCCGGTTAACCTCCTTGCCTTTCCTCTCTCTCTCTTTCTCTCTTGACATTCTAGCTTTGACAAGCCCGCCGGATCAAATTCTGGCCGAGGTAAAATAAATAGGTTTGACTTTATTTGACGTTAAGCAAAACATGACACGTGCAAAATATGTGACCAAAACTTGGTCGAAGCCTCCTTAACAGCTGGAAATTCCGTTCAGCTTGGAGCAGCTTCCATCAACACACCACCCTAGCCAGTGTCACGTATACCTACAGCCTATACTCGCATTTTATGCCTGTATAGTGCGGCGTAAATTCACACATCCGTGAAGGATCTGCTTAGCGTGCTCTTTCAGCCTTCCGCCATACCCCGCCACTCCCTCTTTTCCCTTCCTCTCTGTTTTCACGCATGAATTCAGTGCGCGCGCACAGCAGCGATCCGTTCCCAGGGAAAATTAGGGAAACCCGTCGCGCGGTGCAATTTTTGAGCGGCCGAGAGCTTTTAGCGAGGAATTGCTGGTAGCGGAAGTACAGCAGGTAATTCAGTTGGGACCGCAAACTACCACGCATTTGCGAGCCATTAGGGGAACAGTTGGACGCATATGCATCGTCTCCCCAGCCACACACACCTCGCCCGGCTAATGATGCCGCCGCAGCTCAAAGCGCGCGCGCACTTGGCTTCGGCTTCCGTGGCAAATCGCTTGGCCGCACCGTCGGGTTGTGCGCGGCGCCGTGCTGCAGTCGACGAATGCGTGAATGAAGGCACCGAGTTCCGCCATGGACGCGGCCGTTCCCTCGGTCGGGAGTTATGGCTCGTGAGCTTCGCCAGTGGGCAAGCAAGCGCTCAACCCATGCAGCGGCGGCTTTCCCGCCGCACGGTGTTTTGTCACCGACGAGGGTTTTTCCCCCGCGGTTACGATCGCGCGGCGCCGTGTACTTGTAATCGGTTCGATGCGGAGTAAATCGACTTTGTGCAGGTAGGCGTAGTGTGAGCAACGTGGTCTGCTCGTCTGTCTGGAACCAATGTAGTACGAACTTGGTGGGGCCGATGAAAGTTGAGGCGTGCTACCGCCTTGCGGTGTCTTTGACATTTCAGAGCGTTGATACGATCGCAACCTGGTGAAGGTGGGCTTCACTGCAGAATTCAGGAGACGATGACGAAGGCGGGCTTCAAGAGGACGAAATACAAGAAAAGCAAAATATGTTCACACATTATTTACAGGGTAAGGGTCTCCGAGGTTCTAGAATCATTCTGTCTTAACAGTTCGACCATCCCGGTTTTAAATATGGCGAGTGAGTGAGTGAGTGAGTGAGTGAGTGAGTGAGTGAGTGAGTGAGTGAGTGAGTGAGTGAGTGAGTGAGTGAGTGAGTGAGTGAGTGAGTGAGTCACCATAAAAAACACACCCTGTAACTAGATAAGTAATGTCAGATATATTAACGCCAACAGTCACCTAAACCGAGTAGAACATGTAGAAACTGATGCGTTTTTCAGTCTAGTAAAGCGCTAATGCACCACATCTGTGCGACTTCGAGATAAACGGAAATTTAGAGAAGTAAATAAACATACGAAATACATTATGTCACCTGTTGCATCTGGAAACTGAGAGAACCGTACGCAATACACACACTGTTTTTCTCCCACAATATAATTAAAAAAAAAAACTCATTACGCTACCACAATTAAAACCCGTTGATATGTACTTTGTGTGTTCTTTAGTTTAAGTGAATGGTGCCTTCTTATTAAACTTACTAGTACTGCTGTTATTATTATTATTATTATTATTATTATTATTATTATTATTATTATTATTATTATTATTATTATTATTATTATTATTATTATTATTATTATTATTATTATTATTATAAGAACCATTTCCTGGCGACTCTTACACAGCGGAATGTAGAAGATTGTTCGAGTGCGTGATTCCGTCATGTTTTCCAACTATTCATCATAGATCGGCGATGCAGGGCCATGGAAATCATGTAGTTTGCCGACACTGTTAATTAACATGCAGTTCACTGTGAAAGCAGGATTTGTTGCGTTGCTGTCCACACACTTTCACCTGAGAGCGTGCCGAAATGTAACTGCAGTAATATCTTTTACTGCCATTAATAACAGTTTGAACACCAGTAATGATAAAAAGGCATGGACACGTTGAAGACGTTCAATGAATAAGGGCACATGACATCTAACTAATGACTGAAAAGAAAGAAATGAAGAAAGAAAGATAGAAGGAAAGAGAAAAAGAAAGAAAGAAGGAAACAAAGAAAGTAAAGAAAGAAACAAAAACGCATATATGCGTTTTAATTATTCCATTTTTGGGGATTTGTTCAACGGCACGCAATATTCTTTTTATAGCTATACCACGAGCTTCAAACTTGAGTCTATCCGCGTCGCATGGTATTGACGTGACAGCGTTCTTTCCTTTCACCTTAGTCTTCTTCCTTTCATAACTTCGTCACATTTCACCCGGAGAGTCGGAAACACGTGCGGGCGAGGAAATTTCGTTCCGTCTCTGTTCTTCCTTCCCGTTAACGCGCGTCGCGACAGCTGCATTAGGAAGTCATGGGAAATCGAACACGTATGCGCTGTGCCGAGTTCGCGATAGGCGGGAAACAAGGTCGCGAAAGAAAAAAAAGAATTGTGTTATTCGTACGCGATAAGGAACATTCGATCTGCATTCGCGAAACATGCAAACACGAGTTTCGTGCGGAGCACAGGAATAGGGTAAAACGTTGAACCACACGTGAAGCAGCCTAAAGAAGTCTGCACATTCAGATCGGCGACCCATAATAAGATACATGGAGCCGAGTAGGACGGAACCGATGGGAGAGGAAAGGGCAGGGAAGAGGACGAGAAAAAAAAAAGATACGCAGGTCTTTCGAAAGAAATGCCAATTTCGTTCAGCGACTGCCTGCAGGTTTGCGAGAAGTCAATTCTATATTGCGGGCGCAGCTCAGGCGCTAATTCGTTCAACGGGCGCCTGAGGGAGAATCGATTTCCTGCCGTATCCCAGCAAGGAAAATACATACTTTATTTCGTGCTTGCGTCCGCAGGTAAACTGCCATCCAGCGTGTCGCGTGTCACTATAAGCGGAATTCATCAACTCGTGTTAAATTTGCTTTGAGCCAGCGAGTTCTCCCCTGCGTCGGTCTTGGGGACAAGATATGAACTTTCTTTATTTTCTTACTATTTTTTTTCCTATAACCAGAACTTCAGAGGCGTGAACAACGCACCTCGGAGGAAACTTAAGCGGTTATCGACCTCTGTGCAGATGTATTTCGTGATGCCTCTGAAAACATGCGTTGACCTGTAAGGCTAAAACAATAAAAATAAAAAAGAGGTTGCAAAAAGAAAGAAAAAAGGAAAAACAAAACAAAAAGAAAACAAGGAAGGCATCGGAAATGCAAATATTGCGACAAAGTTTAAAAGCGTCCAACAGACGTTAACCCTTGCTGAAAATGTAAGAATTTACTAATATTTAAAAACACACATCGCATCGTCAGCGCTAACAAAGTGGAGGTCATTAAACCAGCAGGCTTGTGGAACCATCGAAGCTGAAACTACGAGAGAACCAAACCTATCAAGGCTTCAGACAGGGCCGCTTTTGTATCGCTTCTGGGACTTAGAAATACCGAAGTTACGTTTGGCTGTCGATCACCTGAAAGATAAAGCACCCGACCCATTTCTGTCTGTCACAAATCCTTTCATGGCAGCCCTCTTGTTGAAACCTCTATTGAAGCTGCCCACGGGGCGTAAAAAAATTAAGAGAAAAAGAATACTGATGTATAGGAATAAAACAATTCTTACAGTAAACGTAACGGACCATAAAGATGTGCGGCTCGGAGCAAAAGACACAGCCGCAGGGCTGCTTTTTTCGAAAGAGTGAAATCGCATTTCTAAAAGATTGAGTGGTCGTCCCGTCGCATCCACGGTACAAAAGAAGCGGCCAGTCAGTCTCGGGTCGCGGAGCTCCTTTCAGAGGTCGCCTGTGTGCTGACCCCCTCCTCGGTGTCTCTGGCCTCCCTTGCTTTTCATTGCGTTTGCAGCCCTGGTCCGCGCGTCTCTCCTTCTTTAGAGGTATACGACAGAGAGCACCTATACGCGTATATATAATCTTTATTATTGCCTCCTTTGCCGCATGTCTAAAGAGAAGAATGCTTGCTGTGTTGCAGTCGAGCCGTCAGTCCGGTGCTCTCCGACATATATGTATCCACCCTCAATAAATCCGTGCAGCGTAGTGTAAGGTAGTGGAAACATCTCGACTACGCATGCTGCAAGGGTGCTTGCTGATCAGACGTGTTAGTACAGCTCGCTCGGCGTAATTCTGGGCTTTGCGCAATCGCGGGCCTATAGCGTAACTGTGGGCATATTTAGACTAAGGATATGGGCAGCGCATGCGTAGAGCGTTAAACTCCACTTCGAGTCTCGCGCTGGATGTGCTTGCAGCCAAAGCCGCAAAACAGCTAGTGTCGTTTGCATGTTTGGGAAATGTGCTTTACTGCCGTACCGTTTTTTCATGTGACGTCATGTTATCGTCCTTTAATCATTGACCATTTTTGTTTTGTTTGCGGAGAAGCCCGCAATGCAACAGTTGTCAATAGTTTGAATTTACCACAAATCAATCAATCAATCAATCAATCAATCAATCAATCAATCAATCAATCAATCAATCAATCAATCAATGGTCAAACGAACGATTTTGTAAAGTGACATGCACTGACTCTTTCTTTTGTCAAACATGTTGGCAACAGCACCGTCAACTGTCGCGACTGGACAGCACACAAGAGCCGTTAGCCAATCTCACTCAGTTATTACTGTGCGAGTATCAGTTTTAGGAGATTCAGGCAGCCCATACGCCGATGCTTGTTCTAGCTTTCACAACAATGCACGGTTTTAGTGACTCGCAGCGTTCAGACTCGACTGCCGCAATCTATCCAGTGTCCGCGCGGCCTTGGTTGAAAATCACCGAGACTCGTCGACGACGTCAACGAACTCGAGAGCAAGAAAAAAACGCGCCGCCGCACTTTCGGTTCGCGAAGATCCTCCAGCAAAGCCGGCATTGTTCCTGGTTAGGCTTGCCTGAAGCTAACGACGCTAGAGAGAACAGAACGCGAGAAGTGATGAGAGGTTGGTCGGGAAGCGTACACTAAAATTGAAACGTCAGCGCCAACCGACGTTGAATGGTATGAAAGGAAGAGTATCGTTAGTACTGCAAGAATGGACTGAGTAAACAGGAAGGCGAACAAGCAGTGAACAAAGAGTTAGCATTGATGCGTAGAGGGAGCAGGAAAAAAGAAATGTTTACAGCGAAGCGGCAGAACCGTATAGAGAGAGAGTTAGCTTGCCAAAGGAGGACGAGAAAGACGAGAGTAAATATAGCCTGTCATGAGAAGAGTTGATTAAATTGAAAAGACGATCCTCGAACAGACATGAAACTGTCGGCAAGTTTCTCTCGGGGGCGTCTATTAGCGTTTTCGCTCAATGGCAACAACACAATGGACACTTGCTTTCGCGTTTCGAAAAAGCGCTCCGCTGACGATGGGCGCCTCCGGCATGTAAGCGCGTAGATTTGCGGCTCTTAAACGCGTATCACGTGCGATTTGACAGCTCTGGTTGATTTGAAAGCTTATCACCGGTGGGTATCGGGTCACCATACGCAATGCCGTTTTATTCTATTTTCGCCTTTGGCAATACCGTGGCTACGACATCGAATGAGAGAGGAAATATACATTACCTATTGAATGCAGCTTCCCATTTGCCGAAAATGCCTCGGCCTCTAAATTATACACACACAACACGGAGACGTAGAACGAATAAGGTGAACTACCTTG